>NC_053023.1:702565588-702836272 GCF_003073215.2 Triticum urartu
TGGGTATGATTATACGATATGCATCACACAATCTCAGATTCATCTATTCAACCAACACATAGAACCTCAAAGAGTGCCCCAAAGTTCCTACCGGAGAATCACGATGAAAACGTGTGCCAACCCCTATGCATAGGTTCATGGGCGGAACCCGCAAGTTGATCACCAAAACATACATCAAGTGAATCACGTGGTATCCCATTGTCACCACAGATACGCACGGCAAGACATACATCAAGTGTTCTCAAATCTTTAAAGACTCAATCCGATAAGATAACTTCAAAGGGGAAACTCAATTCATTACAAGAGAGTAGAGGGGGAAGAAAACATCATAAGATCCAACTATAATAGCAAAGCTCGCGATACATCAAGATCGTGCCAAATCAAGAGCACGAGAGAGAGAGAGAGAGAGATCAAACACATAGCTACTAGTACATACCCTTAGCCCCGAGGGAGAACTACTCCCTCCTCGTCATGGAGAGCACCGGGATGATGAAGATGGCCACCGGAGAGGGATCCCCCCTCCGGCAAGGTGCCGGAATGGGTCTAGAACTGGCACTGGGCTCTGGGTTAATAGGTTATTCCCAAAAATGATATAAAAGTGTATAATAAAGCCCGTAAACATCCAAAACAGTAGATAATATAGCATGGAGCAATCAAAAATTATAGATATGTTGGAGACGTATCAGCATCCCCAAGCTTAATTCCTGCTCGTCCTCGAGTAGGTAAATGATAAAAACAGAATTTTTTGATGCGGAGTGCTACTTGGCATAATTTCAATGTAATTCTTCTTAATTGTGGTATGAGTATTCAGATCCGAAAGATTCAAGGCAAAAGTTTAATATTGACATAAAAAAATAATACTTCAAGCATACTAACTAAGCAATCATGTCTTCTCAAAATAACATGGCCAAAGAAAGCTATCCCTACAAAATCATATAGTCTGGCTATGCTCTATCTTCATCACACAAAATATTTAAATCATGCACAACCCCGATGACAAGCCAAGCAATTGTTTCATACTTTTGATGTTCTTAAACTTTTTCAATCTTCACGCAATATATGAGCGTGAGCCATGGATATAGCACTATAGGTGGAATAGAATGGTGGTTGTGGAGAAGACAAAAAGGAGAAGATAGTCTCACATCTACTAGGCGTATCAACGGGCTATGGAGATGCCCATCAATAGATATCAATGTGCGTGAGTAGGGATTGCCATGCAACAGATGCACTAGAGCTATAAATGTATGAAAGCTCAACAAAAGAAACTAGTGGATGTGCATCCAACTCGCTTGCTCACGAAGACCTAGGGCATTTTGAGGAAGCCCATCATTGGAATATACAAGCCAAGTTCTATAATGAAAGATTCCCACTAGTATATGAAAGTGCCAACATAGGAGACTCTCTATTATGAAGATCATGGTGCTACTTTGAAGCACAAGTGTGGTAAAAGGATAGTAGCATTGTCCCTTCTCTCTTTTTCTCTCATTTTTTTATTTTTTTATTTGGGCCTTCTCTTTTTATGGCCTCTTTTCTCTTCTTTTTTTATTTGGGCTTCTTTGGCCTCTTTTATTTATTTATTTATTTTCGTCCGGAGTCTCATCCCGACTTGTGGGGGAATCATAGTCTCCATCATCCTTTCCTCAGTGGGACAATGCTCTAATAATGATGATCATCACACTTTTATTTGCTTACAACTCAAGAATTACAACTCGATTCTTAGAACAAAATATGACTCTATATGAATGCCTCCGGCGGTGTACCGGGATGTGCAATGATTCATGAGTGACATGTATGAAAGAATTATGAACGGTGGCTTTGCCACAAATACGATGTCAACTACATGATCATGCAAAGCAATATGACAATGATGGAGCATGTCATAATAAACGGAACGGTGGAAAGTTGCATGGCAATATATCTCGGAATGGCTATGGAAATGCCATAATAGGTAGGTATGGTGGCTGTTTTGAGGAAGGTATATGGTGGGTTTATGGTACCGGCGAAAGTTGCACGGTACTAGAAAGGCTAGCAATGGTGGAAGGGTGAGAGTGCGTATAATCCATGGACTCAACATTAGTCATAAAGAACTCACATACTTATTGCAAAAATCTATTAGTTATCGAAACAAAGTACTACGCGCATGCTCCTAGGGGTATAGATTGGTAGGAAAAGACCATCACTCGTCCCCGACCGCCACTCATAAGGAAGGCAATCAATAAATAAATCATGCTCCGACTTCATCATGTAACGGTTCACCATACGTGCATGCTATGGGAGTCACAAACTTCAACACAAGTATTTCTCAAATTCATAACCACTCAACTAGCATGACTCTAATATCACCAACTTCATATCTCAAAACAATCATCAAGTATCAAACTTCTCATAGTATTCAATGCACTCTATATGAAAGTTTTTATTATATCCCTCTTGGATGCCCATCATATTAGGACTAAATTCATAACCAAAGCAAATTACCATGCTGTTTAGGACTCTCAAAATAATATAAGTGAATCACGAGAGTTCATCCATTTCTATAAAATAAAACCACCACCGTGCTCTAAAAGATATAAGTGAAGCACTAGAGCAAATGACAAACTACTCCGAAAGATATAAGTGAAGATCAATGAGTAGTCGAATAATTATGCAACTATGTGAAGACTCTCTAACATTTAATGATTCAGATCTTGATACTTTATTCAAACAGCAAGCAAAACAAAATAAAATGACATCTAAGAATAGCAAACATCATGTGAAGAAGCAAAAACTTAGGATCAACCGATACTAACCGATAGTTGTTGAAGAAGAAAGGTGGGATGCCAACCAGGGCATCCCCAAGCTTAGACGCTTGAGACTTATTGAAATATTATCTTGGGGTGCCTTGGGCATCCCCAAGCTTGAGCTTTTGTGTCTCCTTAATTCCTCTCATATCACGATCTCCCTAAATCTCACAAGCTTCATCCACACAAAACTCAACGAGGACTCGTGAGATAAGTTAGTATAAACCATTGCAAAAACCTTATCATACTCTACTGTAGCAAATCACTAAAATTATTATTCAACATTGCATACTAAATGCCTCTGCATATTTAATAGTCCTACCCTCAAATAGAATCATTAAAGAAGCAAACATATGCAAACAATGCGAACATAACAGCAATCTGCCTAAACAGGACAGTCTGTAAAGAGTGCAGCAAGATCCATACTTCCCTAGCTCCAACAATTATGAAAGAAAATTCCCATTGTAGTAAATTTATCAGAGCTGAATATGCAAAAGGTTTAAACATTTTATCACATTCTTAATTTTCTAGGGAATTATTGCAACAGCGGTAAACTTTCTGTTTTCAAACAGCAACATGAAGACTTGTAAAATAGGCATTGTAAAGGCTATCAATGCCACTTTTATTGAAATAAAAGATGAAAACCATTGTTATAAATGACAGCAAGAAAATTATAACAAAATAAATTGACGCTCCAAGCAAAACACATATCATGTGGTAAATAAAAATATAGCTCCAAGTAAAGTTACCGATGAACGAAGACGAAAGAGGGGATGCCTTCCGGGGCATCCCCAAGCTTAGGCTTTTGGTTGCCCTTGGATATTACCTTGGGGTGCCTTGGGCATCCCCAAGCTTAGGCTCTTTCCACTCCTTATTCCATAGTCCATCGAATCTTTACCCAAAACTTGAAAACTTCACAACACAAAACTTAACAGAAAACTTGTAAGCTCCGTTAGTATAAGAAAATAAATCACCACTTAGGTACTGTAATGAACTCATTATTTATTTATATTGGTGTTAAACCTACTGTATTCCAACTTCTCTATGGTTTATAAACTATTTTACTAGCCATAGATTCATCAAAATAAGCAAACAACACATCGAAAACAGAATCTGTCAAAAACAGAACAGTCTGTAGTAATCTGGATCAAACATATACTTCTGGAACTCATAAAATTCTCAAATAAATTTCTGGACGTGAGGAATTTATCTATTAACCATCTGCAAAAATAATTAACTAAATATAACTCTCCAGTAAAAAATGGCAGCAATTACCGTGAGCGCTAAAGTTTCTGTTTTTTACAGCAAGATCAACAAGACTTTCCCCAAGTCTTCCCAACGGTTCTACTTGGCACAAACACTAATTAAAGCATAAAACCACATGTAAACAGAGGCTAGATGAATTCTTTATTAATAAACAGGAACAAAAAGAAATGAACAAAAATAAAGTTGGGTTGCCTCCCAACAAGCGCTATCGTTTGACGCCCCTAGCTAGGCATGATGATTTCAATGGTGCTCACATAAAAGATAAGAATTGAAACATAAAGAGAGCATCATGAAGAGTATGACTAGCACATTTAAGTCTAACCCACTTCCTATGCATAGGGATTTTGTGAGCAAACAACTTATGGGAACAATAATCATCTTGCATAGGAAGGTAAAAGAAGCATAACTTCAAAATTTTAAGCACATAGAGAGGAAACTTGATATTATTGCAATTCCTACAAGCATATGTTGCTCTCTCATAATAAATTTCAGTAGAATCATGAATGAATTCAACAATATAACCAGCACCAAAAGCATTATTTTCATGATCTACAAGCATATAAATTTTATTACTCTCCACATAAGCAAAATTCTTCTCATGAATAATAGTGGGAGCAAACTCAACAAAATAACTATCATGTGATTGAAAATTAAGATCAAGATGACAAGTTTCATGGTTATCATTATTATTTAAAGCATACGTGTCATCACAATAATCATTATAGATAGGAGGCATGCTTTCATCATAATAAATTTGCTCATCAAAACTTGGGGGACAAAAAAATATCATCTTCATCAAACATAGCTTCCCCAAGCTTGTGGCTTTGCATATCATTAGCATCATGGATATTCAAAGAATTCGTACTAACAACATTGCAATCATGCTCATCATTCAAATATTTAGTGCCAAACATTTTATATATTTCTTCTTCTAGAACTTGAGCACAATTATCCTTTCCATCATACTCACGAAAGATATTAAAAAGATGAAGCGTATGAGGCAAACTTAATTCCATTTTTTGTAATTTTCTTTTATAAACTAAACTAGTGATAAAACAAGAAACTAAAAGACTCGATTGCAAGATCTAAAGATATACCTTCAAGCACTCACCTCCCCGGCAACGGCGCCAGAAAAGAGCTTGATGTCTACTACACAACCTTCTTCTTGTAGACGTTGTTGGGCCTCCAAGTGCAGAGGTTTGTAGGACAGTAGCAAATTTCCCTCAAGTGGATGACCTAAGGTTTATCAATACGTAGGAGGCGTAGGATGAAGATGGTCTCTCTCAAGCAACCCTGCAACCAAATAACAAAGAGTCTCTTGTGTCCCCAACACCCCAATACAATGGTAAATTGTATAGGTGCACTAGTTCGGCGAAGAGATGGTGATACAAGTGGTATATGGATGGTAGATAAAGGTTTTTGTAATCTGAAAATATAAAAACAGCAAGGTAACTAATGATAAAAGTGAGCGTAAACAGTATTGCAATGCGTTGAAACAAGGCCTAGGGTTCATACTTTCGCTAGTGCAAGTTCCCTCAACAATAATAACATAATTGGATCACATAACTATCCCTCAACATGCAACAAAGAGTCACTCCAAAGTCACTAATAGCGGAGAACGAACGAAGAGATTATGGTAGGGTACGAAACCACTTCAAAGTTATTCTTTCCAATCAATCCGTTGGGCTATTCCTATAAGTGTCACAAACAACCCTAGAGTTCGTACTAGAATAACACCTTAAGACACAAATCAACCAAAACCCTAATGTCACCTAGATACTCCAATGTCACCTCAAGTATCCGTGGGTATGATTATACGATATGCATCACACAATCTCAGATTCATCTATTCAACCAACACATAGAACCTCAAAGAGTGCCCCAAAGTTCCTATCGGAGAATCACGACGAAAACGTGTGCCAACCCCTATGCATAGGTTCATGGGCGGAACCCGCAAGTTGATCACCAAAACATACATCAAGTGAATCACGTGGTATCCCATTGTCACCACAGATACGCACGGCAAGACATACATCAAGTGTTCTCAAATCTTTAAAGACTCAATCCGATAAGATAACTTCAAAGGGGAAACTCAATTCATTACAAGAGAGTAGAGGGGGAAGAAAACATCATAAGATCCAACTATAATAGCAAAGCTCGCGATACATCAAGATCGTGCCAAATCAAGAACACGAGAGAGAGAGAGAGAGAGATCAAACACATAACTACTAGTACATACCCTCAGCCCCGAGGGAGAACTACTCCCTCCTCGTCATAGAGAGCACCGGGATGATGAAGATGGCCACCGAAGAGGGATTCCCCCCTCCAGCAGGGTGCCGGAACGGGTCTAGATTGGCTTTCGGTGGCTACGGAGGCTTCTGGCGGCGGAACTCCCGATCTATTGTGCTCGCTGATGTTTTGAGGGTATATGGAGATATATAGGCAAAGAAGTACATCAGGGGGGCCACGAGGGGCCCATGAGGGTGGAGGGCGCGCCCCCTACCTCGTGGCCTCCTTGAAGCTTCCCTTACGTGCACTTCAAGTCTTCTTGGCTTCTTTCCTTCCAAAAATAGGTTCCGTGAAGTTTCAGGTCAATTGGACTCCGTTTGGTTTTCCTTTTCTTTGAAACCCTAAAACAAGGTAAAAACAGAAACTGGCACTGGGCTCTGGGTTAATAGGTTAGTCCCAAAAATGATATAAAAGTGTATAATAAAGCCCATAAACATCCAAAATAGTAGATAATATAGCATGGAGCAATCAAAAATTATAGATACGTTGGAGACGTATCACGTCGCCGTGTCAGGGAGGAGGACGAGCACGTCCATCGCTACATGGCTGCTATGGACGTCAGGTTCTCCAATACCTGGCAGGTTCTTTGGGCAGATGACCGGAGATATGATCCTGTGATGGTTCCTTCTCTTTGGGTGTCCACGTGATTATTCTATAGTATTCGATATTTATTAGCTACCTAGCCAGTGATTATTCGAGACGATGTATTCGAGATTATATATTATTCGAGACGATGTATTCGATATTATATATTATTCAAGATTATATATTATTCGAGACGATGTATTCCAGATTATATATTATTCGAGACGATGCATATTATGTACTATATGATTCAGTTTTTCCTTATTGATTCCATCCATGCATTGTAATTTGAATACTAAATTGTTTTATATTTATTCTGGATTAGTGTTAAATAAAAGCTATGGCGGACAATACCGGCAGAGAGGGAGAAGAGGCCATGTTCGAGATCATACGCAGCCCTACCAGGCCAGATGATCTGAATGAAGCAGATGGCGGCTCCCAATATCTGAACAATACCGGGGAGGGTGATGATAAGATATTCGATCAGGACGACCGAGCTGATGAAGTCATGAACTATGATTATTATTATGATGACACAGACAATGTTGATCTTGAAATAACAAAGACTACCGGCGAGGTATATTTATATAAGCAGGCATCTAGTGATCGTCACATGTTTTTTTTTTGATTTGAAGATATATTAACGAATCGATCTTTCTTATTTCAGCCCTCCGGATCGAGCAAATCTGCTTCTACAGACAGCAGGACAAAGCGAGGCCCGGGCAAAAAGTTGAAGGAGGGTGTAAAGTACAACATCGATTCCATCAAAGCGGGTGGGGAACCCCTCATGCCTAAGAACATTGCGAACAAGTTCGTTCATCAGTGCGGAGTTCTTGTGAAGGGCCAACTCCCAATCTCCATTCATGAATGGAAAGAGCCAAAAACTAAACGTCCAGATGTTACTTGGGTCGACGACAGAGCAAAAGCCAATCTTTGGGAATCTCTGATGGAACATTTCACCCTACCAGATTATTTCACTGATGCAGATGTGCAGAAAGTCAAGGACGCTGCTCTTAAGAAGATGGCAATTGCATTCAACACCCACAAGAAAACTGTATGGGCCAACTACCTCGCTGCAAACAGGAAGACACCTGAATTCACGGGAACATTGGAGAAGCAAAGAGAACACTGGCCCGCTTTCGTGGAATTCAAGGAATCAGAATTATCTAAGGAACGATCGAGAAAAAACAAGGCAAATGCCGCAAAAAAGACGCAGTTCCATAGGTTGGGTCCAGGAGACTACGCGGTGGCAATGCCTAAGTGGGATAAGTCTGACCAAGATATGGAGGATGCAGGGGTCACTCCAGTTACTAGGAGCTGGCCCCCCAGGTGCAGAACTTGGTTCTATGTGCATGGGGGGGAGTTGGACCCGAAGACAGGCGAGGTTTCGAAGAAGGCAAGTCTGAAAGGAGCCGAACAAAAGTTACTTGACACAATAGAAAATGCTCGAAAGGGTGTGTTCACGCCCAACAGAGAGAACGATGATCTTACACGCGCCCTGGGAAATCCTGAACACCCAGGAAGAACACGAGGCAAGGGCGTTATTCCCTGGTATGAGGTCTTTTCATAATGGAACGATGACTACAAGACCCGTGCAAGAAAGAAGAGGGAGGAGGAGAAGAAGAGGAAGCTGGAGGAGGAGCAGAGGAAGCAGGACGCAGAACGCCTTCAAGGCCTAGAAGCAAGGCACGCGGACTTGGCACTCAAATTCCAGCAACAGCAGTAACAGATCGAATCACTTAGCCAGGAAAGGGGGTCTCAACAGCGGCAGCAGCAAGTGGATGATCATCCAGCATTGGATAGCACCGTCCCATCCATGCCGAGAAGCAGCGTTGGTTCCGCCCCGGGCGACGCACTGCTGGATACATACCCTGTGGATGACATCATAGAGAACACTAACTGTGAGCTACACTTCAAAATGAAGAACATATCCATGAAGGTGGCGGACGCCGTTGCTTTTACAATTACCCCCAAAGCAACTTTCCATTGAGCCCCGATTCCAGCGGGCTATGCTTGTGTCTTGGTTGATGAGGTGGTGGACCCATATTCGGGGCTACAACTTGACATTCCTGGAGGTGACGACGAGCACACACTGGGAGAGACCATACATCGTATCATCCTATGGAGAAATGATTGCATCATCTTTTGAAGTCCACCGACACCGCGTCTGCCGACTCCTCCTCGAAGTCCGCCACCGTGTTAGCAGACTCCCACTCCTCCAAGTCCATGAACGCGTGAGCAGACTCCTCCTCGAAGTCCGCCACCGTGTCTGCAGACTCCCGCTCCTCCAAGTCCACGAACGCTTGAGCCGACTCCTCCTCGAAGTGTACCACCGTGCCAGCAGACTCCTACTCCTCCAAGTCCACCAACGCGTGAGCAGACTCCTGCTCCAACTCAGCCACGCCAGTCGTCTCCGCCGCCTCAGCAATCGCAGAAGAGACACGCCGCAGCTATGGTGCGTAGCGGTACGAGTCGAGGTAGTACAGGAGGTACAGGCGGAGGCAAGCGATATAAATATGGTCCAAGCAGCCTCGCTCTTCTTCCTCAGAGGCCTTACGACATGACCGAGGAGCAAAACAAAGCCATAGTGAAGGCCCAAGTGGACGCCCATTTTGGACCGAAACCGGCACCGCCGCCAAGGGAGAAAGTGCCCGAGGAAAAGATTGACCACTTCATTTGTATGGCTAGAGCACCAGCTCCCAAGCCTGTTGCCTCTGATTATAAGCGCCAACTCAGGAAGGCACATCGAGGACGACTACAGAGGGAAGCGAGCTCGAGCTCGAGCCAACAAGCAGCTGCCAAAAAATGCGGGAAAACCGTTCGCCAACTGGGAGAACATGCGACGCAATCGATCCCACCGCTTGTTGTGCCAACAACCCATGAGAGTACGCGCGCCGTATATTATTGTGGGCAAACCGTTCCCCAGCTGAACAATCTGGTAATAACCAAGGAGCATATAAGGCAGGCTAAAATGCTCGGTATCAATGTTGGACAACTCCTCGACATCGAGCCCATGTCTCCTCTTAGAGAGGAGGAAATAAAACGGCAATATGTCCGCGGCCAACCTTTGGTCAAGCCCGAGGAGGTCAAGAACCTCCCAACGAGAATGTATGAATTGCATCAATGGTACATGAACATTACCAAGATTTCCAATCGAGAGTCCCTCATGGTGAATGTCAAGGCGGAGCATTACTTCCATGAGAAAGCTCTGGCCATTAGTATACAGAACTGTTTCAATTATTCAATCAAGACGCACTTGACAAATCTCTCGTCAGTTGCTATTGTCTGTAAGTGATTTCTTTCTGTAATTTAAGTCTCAAGCTAGCTGTAGTGATCATTTTGATCAATCATTACCTGTAATTATCCTCACTATATTCTTTTCTGTGGTATTATGCAGAATGAAGATGTATGAAATGAAAAAATCTGGACGCTATGGCATTGGGTTCATTGACCCTAATACCATTAATGAGTACACACGGAATATTCCAAGTTGTCGAGCAAGTTTAGAGGAAAGCATGCTAGAGTTCTTCAAGCGCCTCAATAGCAATGAAGATATACTACTTCCTTACAACTTCCTGTGAGTCACACTGTCTTGTACTACAAATTCTGTTTTTGCTTACTAGCTAGCTAGATGTTAATAATTAAGTGTATAGGGTTTAGGCTAGTTGATTAGTGTTGTGCACATGCCCGCTTAATTAAGACATGCAACAGTTTCCACTAGATCTTGTTAATTATTAAAGTTGATAAAAGAGCAGTTGAAGTACTGGACTCACTACTTAAAGTAGAAAGTGACTTCGCCATCGTGAAGGGGATAGTCGGCAGTTAATTTCAATCATTATTAACTATATCTCGGTCTATTTAATTAGTTCGTCATTTTCTGATATCAACTATTTAATAAATCCTTTATTCATTTTCTTTGCTGGCGGGCAGGGCCTGGGCAAAGTTCATCAAGGTGACTCCAGGCAAATGGCGACAAAAACTGTATTGGTATCGACTCAAGGTAAGTAATTAAGTATTACTAGCTAGCTTACCATCTCTTTAATTCTTGTTTCAATACCATTAATTAATTATTATGCTTGATTAATTATTATCTGATTAAATTTCATTCTTGTAAAGGCCCTGAGGCAGGCTCCAGAGAATAATCTGTGTGCATACTACGTTTGCGAGAACATTCGCATGATGATGTCCGAAAGGAGCAAATTTCAAAGACAGGAATGTGTACGTTTGCCAGAACACTATTCACAATATTTATATTATTATCGATATCTAGTCACACAACTAATACACATGCATATTGATCTCCTTCTTAACAGTTTAAAGAGGTGCGGGAAAAGCTCCTAACAACGGAGCGCATACTAGCACTTCAAGAGGAAATAACGTGATTTTTGCTTGACCAGGTCATAGATCCGAAATGAGAATACTATTACCCGCTATCGCCCCCATGAACCACTTATTATCGCGCTATTCGTCATCTTGGGTGAGGAATAGTTATTCTTCACCCCCTCTATTTTACTATCAATGAACCGTAATTTTACGTTCCGTAAGTTTTGTCTTATTTCCAACGCAAAAAGGGACTGTAAGAAAATATATAATCACCGTAAAAAATAATTTATGTTATGTAAAATTACAAACGTAAAAATATAGTCTAAAATACACATAAACTACAAATTTTCTTGTCTTATGACCTATATTTTTATTTTCTTATGTCAAATTTTACGTAGTGAATCAATAGGATTGTAACTATTTGAATTCGAAATGTAATTTAATTATGAAATGATCGTAAGATTACCTCGAGTGAAGAATAACTTATTCTGCATCCTGGATGATGAATAGTAACACTATATATATATATATATGATCGGTTCTACGAGAAAATCTATTTATATATATGCATAACGTGTACAATACGTAGTATAGTAAAATACTAGCAAACAAAAAATAAATTAAATGGAAAATACAAAATTAATGGAAAAATAAAACCAAAACATTTAGTGCCGGTTGGTGTTACCAACCGGTACTAATGTCCTATACGCACCTGGGCCTGGCTCATGCCACGTGGTGGCACAGAAACCGGCACTAAAGGCCCTTACGAACCGGCGCTAAAGCCCGGTTCTGCACTAGTGAAACAATCCTACATGGATTATGCAAACCCAAAATCGAGCGCAATAATGAACACAATAATCATCAACCCAAGCAACCTGATGCGCATCAGCGCATGAGAGCATCTACAACAGGGCCTCTCATACCCGTCTCGAACGACCGAGCAGGCCATCCGGTCACAAAAAACGACCCAATCGAACCTCTCAAACCGCGGACCAACGCTCGGACTGACCGACACCTCTCATATCTAATCAAATATAGGGCAGATATGGGGCGGCCCGGGCACGCCCGAGCGCGTCCGGCCTGACAGGCCCAGCCCACCATCGACCCCATAGTTGTCCCACAAAAAACTCCAATCCGGGCGCCTCGCTTCAAACCCTAGCTCTCTCTCTCTCTCTCTTTCTCTCTCTCCCTTCCTGATTCTGATCTCATCCACTACGATGAGTAGCTCCGGCAGCGACTCCGGCTCCGAGCCCGATTACGAGGAGGAGATGCCCCTCCGCATTGCAATGGAGCGGGCGAAGGTGGAGACCGGCGGCTGCTCCGGATCTGGAGCGTCGCCGCAGCTCCCACGCCGGCGTAGTGCGGACACCAGAGCCGGACCCTCTGGGTCCACGCATAGCGATGCCAGGACAGCGCAGTCCGCACCGGCCCCGTGCCACCTCCTTTCCCTGTCAGCCACTCCCCCACACGGCCAGCGGTGGGTGCTTGTGCCTGCGCCACCGGCCTGCACACGCACTCCGGAGTCAGAGGCGCGCGCCGCCGTTGTGGGACAGAGGCGGACCCCAACGAGGGCGCACGTCCCCTCACATGGGTTTACCGCCTCTCCCTCACGCCGGCGGAGAAGGACGCTCGCTGCCTCCGACGAAAGAACGCTAAGGCGCTCCGACTTGCTATTGAGCAGTCAGTGCGCGAGGCGAAGGAGGCAGCTGCGGAGAAGGCTCGGGTTGCCAGGTTGAAGTGGGAGCAGGACAGGGCGGTCTGTCGAATGAAGGCGTTCATCGTCCTTTCCGACTCCGACTCCGACGACGTTGACAACTGCACCTCCTCGTCAGATGACCAAGACCCTCCACCAGCCGTGGACGCCTACAGCTGCGCCGACGACCGGAAGGGCAAAGGCCCGACAAGGAAGTGGTGATTCCGCCCCCCTTCCCCCCTCAATGTTTATATCGTTTCTAGTTGTAGAAGTTTAAGAACTTGTCCGGTGACCAACTATGATCTTTTGAATGTGGCGAAGTTTCTTAATGTCCATTTGCAGCCGATCTTGTGTTTCTTTGCAACCGATTTTTGTTATTCGTCGTTTGATCACGTAGAGTAGATCAATCGTTGCATGTGTAGTTAGTATGAATATAAGGCGTCGGAGTGATAAAATATGAGGCGTGCCTAGTCAATGCCACGGGTATTTGAAAGGTCGGATATGGCCATCGCGGCTGTAGATGCTCTTAAGCAAGTACCAATTGCCCATGGAGTTGAACGGTGGCCAGTGAATCAGGGGAACATTATTGCTGAGTTAATAGCGCTCGCAAACGCGGGAAACAAACCGCCGGGTTCCCTGTTCTACCATTGAGTACAACTCCTTTGCACCTGACCTGACCTGCCATGCCCCCGCCTCCCTCTCTCGCCGTCCCATCGGTGGTCGGCTCGGACGGGGAAATTGTGTGTTTTATCCTTTTCTGAAACCTATTCGAGATTTGACCTTCGTTTAATTTTTTTTCGAGATCAGATCCTTTTGCTACCGCCAGGGACCATGGCGGTAGGGTATAGGGTTGCATGCCCTACGCCAAGGTCCCTGGCGGTAGGGTTGCATGCCCTACCGCCAAAAACCTCCTAAGTATTGAACACAGTGCGTGTTAGTGCCTACCTACCGCCAAGCACCTTGACGGTAGGGTTGTGCCAAGGTCCCTGGCGATAGTGATGTTTCCTACCGCCAAAGTCCCTGACAGTAGGCTGTTAGACCCTACCGTTATGGGCTCTGGCGATAGCAAAAGGGCCACATCTCGAATTTTTTTCAAATTAAGATCAAATCTCAAATAGGTTTCAGAAAAGGGTCAAAACACGAAAATTTATGTCAGCTAATTCTGCATGCTGTATTCCTCATATCCTGTTCACATGCCTAATAATTGAGTAGCTTGAGTTACTCATAGATCATTAGTTGCTGGTATTGTATCTCAATATAGTGGAACTTTTCAAGCAGCTTAATCTTAATTTTTCTTTTCTTTTTGATATCGAGGTTGTTGTGTTCTTTGTGTATGGAACTTCTTCATGAGCTCCAGCCAATGTGTTGTCTGCCTAATAAGTAGTTTGCTCGTCCTACCCAGCTTAATAATACCGTAGACAATTTTGTTACTACCGTTGCAACTCATGTATAACTACTGTTGCCTGGGAAATAAAATGTCGATCACCTTGTCAGATGCAAACTATCAGCTATATCGTGTTATTTTGTTTCTTTTATCCTATAATTTTTTGCCTCTGCAACTAAGGAGTTATCAGGTCCTGTAAATCCAACTATAGTGCCAATTAGTTGGGTTCCCATGATACTGAAAAAGCAAGTAGATTTAGCAGGAGAAATATTCAAGCATGATACCTATCATGTTGTATTGCTGTGTGCTTATCAGCTCCTATACGTTCAACTACAGTGCCAATTAGTTGGATCCCCATGTTACTAAAAAAGGAACTTAAATTTAACATATAGAAATATTCAAGCATGATACCGATCATATCCTTGTGCTACCAAAAGAAATAACACTATTTCCCCCCTCCAATCATAGTTTCTACAAGTGCAATCACAACTTTTGTTGCCTTCAATTCAATTTACGGTTACTCTGGTATGGCGGTTGTGTCTCCAGGATCTTAGCAGCCATGCCATCTGATGCTTTCGTTGGGAACTTTCAACCGGTGAGGTAACCGAGAATTCCTCCAAAGTCTTACCCCTGTCAAGCAGAAAATGTGCAAGTATTCTTTCGAGTTGCAGTCCTTTATAATTTCCAATGCTGATTCTTTTCAGCTTATGGCCCAAGCATCTGATGTACATCTGCCACAAACTATCGGTCACACGGCTACTATGGTCGACCTCATCGTCACCGTCGTCTTCAGTCTCGGTATCCGATTCGCCATCGGACTTCCAGGGCTCCTTCTTTTTGGGCCGACCCAGAGGAAACAGCGACAATACTTCCAAGTTTTTGGTTTCACGGAGCAAGACTGCAACAGACCGGACGGCATGGCCCTCGCGCAAGCAGCCTTTGAGGCCCAGCTGCCTAAGAGGTAGCCCTCGAACAGCATCTGCGAACACGCTGCTGTGGTAAGCCATTGATGGGCGCAAGGAAAGGTGGAGATACGCCAGCTCGGTGCACTGGCTGATGAGTCCTATGACCGGAGCAACCTCAGCTGATTTCCTTTTGGAGAGGTCTTCACAGATTTCGATCGTCAGCGCCATGACTCCTTTGTAGTTTGCAACATCGAAGAGAGACTCGAGGGGAATGCCGCCTTTGTAGTGCAGCGACTTCAGGCGTGAGCTGTGCAGCTTGACGCGGCTGGCATGGTGGCAGCAGATCATGGCGAAGCTCCGCAGTTGTGCACTCTTCACCGAGATCTCAGTGACGCTGGGGAGCTCTTGCAGTGTCAGGTCGGCGAGGCGCGGGCAGCTTGAGAGCAGCTGCTGCAGCATCCTTTTGGGGTCCATGATCCTGGCGAGGCAGAGCGTCTCCAGCGACGAGGCGACCACTCCCTGGGGGAGGTCGAGCGTCCAGTTGGTGAGCCTCAGGCGGCGGAGCGTGCTGCAGCCGAACAGATGGTGCTGCGTCTTGACGTTTCTGTTCCGCTGGTGGACCTCGAAGTCCGCTGAGGCCTTCTCCGACGAGCCGAAGGGGCAGAGCCTGCGTCCGGAGTCGTGCCAGTACCTGAGCTTGACGTCGATGTCCTCAACGCCGGAGGTGACGGCGGTGACGATCCACTGGTCGAGCAGGTCGTCCGGCGGGGACATGGCGTCGAGGCGGAAGGTGCGGATGGGCGTCCCGGGGGGCTTGCAGAGGATCGCGCCCGTCACCATCTGGTCGAAGCAGACCGGGCGGTTCTTGTCGCCGGACCAGCGGTCCAGCGTGCCTTTCTTGGGGTCCGCGAGGTCGACGACGGGGACGGCCGCGTAGACGCCGCGCCACCGGCGGGAGAGCGCGCTGGTGCGCACGGCCTCGTCGGACGCGAGGTGGGAGAGCACGAGCTGGAGCGCCTTGTCGGGGAGAGCGCTCAGCCGGTCCTCCTGCCTCTCCCTCTTCATCTCCGTTCCGTTGCGCGAGCTGGAGCGGCTTTGGATGGACGAGACGCGAATCACGCGATGCCTTTTTATGCTGCCGTTCCGTTGCGCACCTTTGGAATTTGACGAGGAAATTTGAGTCGGCGCTTGCACCGACTCTGTTTCAGTTTCCGTTTGGAAATTCGACTCACCACCACCACCGCCTATGAAACGGACACGAGACTCTTTACCCCGGAAATCCTTGATATATTGCTGCTTCGCTGGTCGTCAGCTTTGGATCGATCTCCTGTCTCGTTTGATTGAGAAATAGTGAATACCCGGCTTCTCCTGATCGGCCGGTGGGGTGGACCGGCATGGCTACGCCTTCACGCAAAAAGCCGTCGTCGGGGCGGCGAGACCGCATCAGCGGCCTCCCCGACGACGTGCTGGGCCACGTCCTCTCCTTCCTGCCCACCAAGGAAGCCGGCCGTGCGGCCATGCTCGGCCGCCGGTGGCGCGACATCTTCTGCAGCGTCCACACCATCTCGTCCGAGGAGCGTGAGGGCCAGAGGGCCGACGACTGGGACACTTACTTCTACGAGGTCCAGGAGAGGAGGAGCTGCAGCGCTACGCTCCTCCACAGCATCAGCGCCGCGCTCCTCCACCGCCGTCGGCGCCCCAGCCTCTTGGTGCCGCTGCGCAGCTTCCGCTTCGCCTTCGACAGCTACCACGGGTGGGACAAGGTCGCCGTCGACCAGTGGCTCTTCGAGGTGCTGCGGCAGCGCACCCAGGACCAGGAGCTCCACCTTGACCTGCGCTTCTTCATCGGCCCCATCTGTGCACGCGGCAACGTCAATGGCGACGACAAAGAAGAAGAGTCGAACGGCAATGAGTCGTGGGGGTATCTCCTTCCAAGAACGCTCTTCTCCTGTAGAGCCGTGCGGGCGCTGTGCCTCAGCTATTGCAAACTGAATCTACCCGAGGTCGTCGACCTGCCATTTCTCGAGACGATGCGCCTGACCAGCATACGAGGTGACTCCGAAGAAACCATCCAAAAACTCGTCTGGAGCTGCCCTCGTCTTGCCGACCTGACGCTAGAGGCCAACAACCGTCTGAAAAAACTCGCCGTTCTCGACAAACGCCTCCGTAGGTTCGCCCTCCGGTGCTGCCACAACGTGACGCGAGTAAGCATCGATGCCTCGGAGCTGAGATGCCTAGAATACAGCGGCTCCGTACCAGAGGAGTCGCTCATGTCCCTACGCGGCTCACCGGCAGTGTCCTCGTGCACCATCCGCTTCTGCAAGGTGAGATCCAACGAGTCGGAGTTCGTCCGGTTCAGAAAGCTCCTCGAGATAGTCTCGGACTCAAAACACCTGCACCTGCACCACCGTGGGTTGGGCAGCGAATTCTTCATGGTGTCCCCCTTGTTTGCCAACCTCACGCGGCTTGAGCTACAGGGTCCCATCGAAAACAGCGACACCGTTGATACGGTCAAGAGGATACTGGAGCAGACGCCAAACCTCGAGGTTCTCTCGCTCTACATGGAGGAGCGGGAGCAGGACATGAAGGAGCGGAGACAAAGGGAGGAGAAGATCAGGTACCGACAGCTCTATGGAAGAGTTATAGGTGATGATGATGAGGAGTATGATCAGTCCGTGGATCTTTGCAATCTCAGAATTCCCGACAGGTCGAGCTTTTCGTTGTCGTGCCTGCGACATCGATTGAAGGAGATCAACATGGTTAACTACCAGTGTGACATACAACATAGGGTGATGGCCAGCCTGCTGTTAAGAAACACGCTTGTGCTCGAAAGGATGTGCGTCGTGTTTGTGAAGGGGCCGTTCGCCGTGCAGGTTGAGCTGAGGAAGGAGATCGAGAGCTGGGTAGTGGCTAAACCAGACATGAGTTTCATGTAATCAGAGTAAATTTTGATTACTAGTACATTACCGAACAATAATGAACAAGTAGCTTGGTAGTGCAACTAGAAGCGAGAGAGGAACTCCTAGTCAAGGTTTCGTCTATGAACGAGTTCTGATAAAAAAAAAATCTTTTCACGGTTAACTGGGAGTCATCAATAATATAAAGTCTTGGTTTTGCTAATTTCCCGTTGGTCCAAATGAAAGTGCCACCAAATGCTCATAACTTTTGGTGGAGTGTCATTAATAAGTTTATACCATGTCGTGCCATATTGAATGAAAGACATACTGAACGGATTCCGTTCTATCAATCTTATGGGTGATGAAAGGAGACCATTTGGCATGTGATATTTGAATGCACGTAGGCGAAGCTTTTCTAACAGGAGCTCAGGACAGTCGTCAGTCAAGATAACAGAAATTCATCCAAGCACTTGGGCCATTGATCCAATCAATGGCGACAAGGTAAAAGGTATATGGTGATGAAGACGTTGTTATTTTATGTGGAGGTTGGGTTGTGTGGTCAGGATGGAATGTTAGATTGGTATATCCGAGTCTGTGAAGTGGACCGCAGAGTGACTCAAGTGTGCGTTCAAAAGGTACATGCGAAATGACAGGTAGCAGAGGAGGGTTATACTGAAAATGAATGTGGACGCAAGCTCGTTGACCATTATAGATGAAGGGGCGACGGGTCTGGCCTTACGAGATCATGCATGCATGTGTTATGCTCAGAGGCCAAGCTATATGGTATGGGCAAGCTGCTAATGCAATGATCATGGAAGCTCTAGCGGCCAAGGGTGGAGTCAGACTAGCATGTGATCTAGGCCTTTCCCATATCATTGTTGAAACTGATCCGAAGGAAGTTGTCAAGTTGTGGAGAGATCGGGACCAGGGATGATCTGAGATTGCTTCAATTCTCCAAGAGATTGAAGAGCTTAGCGGCAATTTGGATTTGTTTTTTCTTCCAAATTTAGCTTAATTCGGCGTGATTGCTAATAAAGGGGTATTTCCTCTGTAAAGAAATATAAAAGCTTTTAGAACACTAAAGTAGTGATTTAAATGCTTTTATATTTCTATATAGAGGGAGTACATCTTAGTGCCAAGCAGGCTTGGGCTAGTAGAAGGAGGTGCCTTTGATCAATTTTGTACCTAGCTTTTTACTACTACCTCCGTCACGGTTTAGAAGACGTGCTTAGAAATTCTCTAAGACCTAGGTGGTTATCTATTGGTTGTAAGATGGGTTAAAAAATAGCATTCACACTACGCATGCATATAGAAATAGTATATCGGCGTAGTAATTAGCTATTAGAAATAAATGCAATGCGCCCTAAACCTTGTCTATTATGGAAATGCACGCAAATTTAACCGTGCCTTCTAAACTATGACGGAGGGAGTAGTTGATTGTCTGCAAAATGATTTGTAAGCCCGCTGATTAATGAATGCAAGCTCTTGATTCGAAAAAAAAGGAATATGTTTTCAGTTGTTGCCTGTGATTTAGCAAACGCGGGCCGAAAAACAGAAATACGGTCCACTTCGATCTCGGGCCGCATGGCACCCAGCGTGAGAAACAAACCGCAGGGCTTCCTCCAGTTCCACGCCACCACCCAGTGCACTACTACTCCGAGCACACCCTCTCCTCCGCCCCTCGCCTGACTGCGAATGCTCCCGCCGGTGGTCTCCTCCGGCCGTGGCACTGGCGGACGGCCTTGACCCGATTGCGGCCGAGCTCCTCGGCGCACAAGCCCTTCCCCTACCCGTCCCATCCGACCTCTCCACCGTGAGACGCTCCGCCGCGCGGCTCTTGCCGCCTCCGCCCTCCCTCCCGCTTCCGAGCCCCGTCCTCCGCCGTGAGCATCGGCACCTCTCCGAGGAGAGACCCGCCACACCCCCCCTTCGCCGTCCTTCCGCGGCTACGCGCCGGCGTGACGCGTCGCAGCTGCGAGCGGCATGCTTCTGCCTACCAGTTCCTGTCTGCCACATGTTCGGCCAAATGGTTCAGTGCCCGTTTCCCACTTTCCCCTCTTTCATAACTTGCACAAAATCATGGTCCTGCGCTACTAGCCCCATCTGGAAATTCGACTGGTTTTGATCATTTTGTACTAAGGCTGTACACATTTTGTACTAATGCCCGTTTCCAAGTGAGAATGAGAATGCTACAGACTGCAGGAGGCATTGAACGGTTTGTTGCTTCTTTTATCCGTGCAAATATTTTGCTGCCCTGTCATACAATTTCTGAACATAGCATAAACAATGGATCGCGTTGCATTCATGTGGCTGCACAAAGAAAGCAAACTGGTCAATTTAGTTATATGCCTGATTCTAACCGTCTCATTATTGCTAAAGAAAGACTTAAAAGATATTTATATTCCAGTGTATTCTGAGCATTTGGGGAACAATTTCAGAACCGATACAATACAACACCAGTTTTTTCCATTTCCTACAGGCTCACTCTTGTGTATTTCAAGGAAAAAAGCTAATTATTTGAATCCATTTAGTTTGCCCTGAATGATGGTTGCCTGTTGATTTGCAGTGTAAATATTTTCCTGCCCTCTCATACAGTTTCTTTTTGTTTGCAGGGTCATGTCCATGTTTACTTCGAGATTAATCTTAGAGAGCATTGAACCCTGCAAATATGACCAGCTTCGAACTGCTGTGAACTTGTGGTACTTATCTACCATTCTGAGATAGCTATTTATTTTATTCTGCTGACCTGTTTTCATGACCATTCCCTTCTGTGCCTCAAGCCATTTTAGTATTCACATGCGTAAGAATTATGTCATATTCATAAGATCCTGCTCACATGAATTATGTCAGCTAATTTTGCATGCTGTATTCATAAGATCCTGTGAACATGAATTATGAGTTAATTTTGCATGCTTTATTCACCACATGCCTTATAATTGAGTTGCTTGAATGCTTGAGTTTCTCATAAGAGTTTTTTTGAAACCCATAGAACATTAATTGCCGGTATTGTATCTTAAACTCTCAGTATAGTGGAACTTTTCAAGCAACTTAATCTTGAGGTTGTTCTGTTCTGTTAATTTGTGTATGGAATTTCTCATAGATCAAAAAGGCGCTCCTAGGAGCTCGCCTAGACGTGCTTAAACGCTGGGCGTTGGCATAACTTTTCATAGACACTTTTGTTATTACTACCATTGCAATTCATGTTGAACTGTTGCTTGGGAAATAAAATGCCAATTAACTTGTCAGATGGAATCTATCGGCTGTGTCATGTTATTCCGTTTCTTTTATCCTAGAATTTTGTGCCTTCCGCAACTTAGGAGTTAGGACCATGCTGCATTGTCGTGTGCTTATCAGGTCCTATACATCCAACTATAGTGCCAATTAGTTGGGTTCCCACAGTACTAAAATGGAAAGTGTATTTTATAGAGAAATATTCA
Organism: Triticum urartu; assembly: GCF_003073215.2. Taxonomy (NCBI): domain Eukaryota; kingdom Viridiplantae; phylum Streptophyta; class Magnoliopsida; order Poales; family Poaceae; genus Triticum; species Triticum urartu. Next base: position 702,587,148 of record NC_053023.1, read on the forward strand.
AGCATGAAACGTACCATATCCTTGTGTTACCAAAAGAAATAACATTATTTCCCCCTCTAATCTTAGTTTCTACAAGTGCAATCACAACTTTTCCCCCTCACATCTAACACAGTTTTTTGTTTGTTTGCAGGGTAATGGTTCCCGTTTATTTCGAGATCCAATCCTCGATAAGCATTGACCTCTGCAAATATGACCATCCTGGAACTGCTGCAAACTTGTGGTACTTAACTATCATTCTGAGATAGCTATATATCTGATTCTGCTGACCTGGTTTTCATGAGCATTCCTTTCTGTTCCTCCAAGCATTTTCAGTCTTACATGGAATCCTGTTCGCATGCCTAAGAATCAGGTCAGCTTATTTTACATGTTGTATTCATCAGACCGTGTTCACACGCCTAAGAATTGAGTAGCTTGAGTTTCTCATAGAACATTAATTGCCGGTATGGAATTTCTTAAGAAGTTGTAGCCTGTAGGTAATGTGTTGCCTGGCTAATAAATAGTTTGTTCTTCATAGACACTTTTGCTACTACTACCATTTCAATTCATGCTGAACCATTGCCTGGGAAATAAAATGTCGACAACCTTGTCAGATGCAATCTGTCAGCCGTGTCAAGTTATTCTGTTTCTTTTATCCTAGAATTTCCTGCCTTCTGCAACCAAGGAGTCAGGACCATGCTGCATTGTCGTGTGCTTATCTGGTCCTATACATCCAACTATAGTGCCAATTAGTTGGGTTCTTATATTACTCAAAAAGAAGGTATATTTAACAGAGAAATATTCAAGCATGATACCTATCATATCCTTGTGTTACCAGAAGAAATAACATTATTTTCCCCTCTGATCTTAGTTTCTACAAGTGCAATCACAAATTTTTCTGCCTTCTGTTTACAATTATTCTGGTACGGCGATTGTATCGCCAGGACCTTAGCTGCGATGCCATCTGATCCTTCTATCGGGAACTATCAACCGGTGAGGTAACCGAGAATTCCTCCAAAGTCTTACCCCTCTTTCGAGCTGCAGTCCTTTGGAATCTACAATGTTGATTCTTCTCAGCTTATGGTGCAAGCATCTGACATACATCTGCCACAAACTATCGGTCACGCAGCTACTACAGTCAACCGCATCGTCACAATCTTCAGTCTCGGCATCCGATTCGCCATTGGACGTCCAGGACGCCTTCTTTCTGGGCTGACCCATAGGAAACAGCGACAATACTTCCAGGTTCTTGGTGTCACGAAGCAAGATGGCGGCAGACCGGGCGGCATGATTGTTGCTCAAGCAGCCCTGGAGGCCCAAGTGCCTAAGAGGTAGCCCCCGTACAGCCTCTGCGACCAAGCTGCTGTGGTAGGCCATTAACGAAAAAAGGGTTTCCCCCGCTTTATATATAAAGCAATATCACAGTACATCCGAGAGAACGATACAAACACATACAAACCGACACCGCACACAACTCACACCCAGGGCGAGATACAAGGGTGCCGGGCACCAACACACCACTCCAACGACTACAAAGCACACAAAGTTTAAGCAAAGGAGCACCGCCTTGAGCCGACAGAGATCACCAAGAGCGATACCTAGGAGAGGTGAGAGGCCAACGGCGGAGCGAGGACTCCAAAACGGTGCCTTCAAGAAGGGCACGACCATAGCCGCCACCGTCCGATCATGCAGATCAAGTTTTCACCCAGAGTAATCCGAAGGGAGTGGGAGCACCACGACGGAGCCTACAAGGAGAAAACGACGTCCACGGACGCCGCCACCGTCGGCCAGTACAGGGACTACGGACGCCGCCACCGTAGGCCATTGACGGGCGCAGGGAAAGGTGAACATATGCCAGCTCGGTGCATTGGCTGATGAGTGTTGTGACCAGAGCAACATCCGCCGATTCCCTCTTGGAAAGGTCCTCACAGATTTCAATCCTCAGAGCCACGACTCCTTGGTAGTCTTCAAGCTTGAAGAGGGACTCGAGAGGAAGGCCGCCTTTGTAGTACAACGACTGCAGGCACGAGCTGCGCAGCTCGACGCGAGTGGCATGGTGGCAGCAAATCATGTTGAAGCTTCGCAGGAAGGCGCTTTTTACCGAGACCTTGCTGACTCCCGGGCACTCTTGCAGCGTCAGATCAGCGAGGCGCGGGCAGTTGGAGAGCAGCTGCTGCAGCTATCCTTTGCGGTCCATGATCCTGGCGAGGCAGAGCGTCTCCAGTGATGCCATGGACACGGTTCCGTGCAGGTCGAGCGTCCAGTCGGTGAGGCGCAGCGGCGAAGCATGCGGCACAGGAAGAGATGGTTCTGCGTCTTGGTATAGCTGTTTAGTTCGTAGGTTTTGAAGTCTGCGCCCGGACAAGTCCGTACCTGAGCTTGACGTCGACCTCCTCGGCGCCCGAGGAGAGGGCGGAACCGATCCACTGGTCGAGCAGGTCGGCTGGCAGGTGGCGTGAGACGAGGCGGAAGGTGCGGATGGGCGTCGCGGGGGCCTTGCAGAGGATGGCGCCCGTCACCTTGTGGGCGAAGCAGATCGGGAGGTCCTTGGCGGCGGTACTTCTTCTATGCTTACTGCCTTTCTTGTGGTCCACGAGGTCGACGACGGTGACGCCGGCGGGGACGTCGCGCCACTGGCGGGAGAGCCCCGCTGGTGCGCGCGGCCTCGTCGGACGGGAGGTGGGAGAGGATGTGCTCGAGCATCTCGTCGGGGAGAGCGCTCAGCCGGTCCGCCTGCCTGCGCCGCCGCTTCATCTCTGTCGAGGAGTGTCGATGGACATGCATGGACGAGACGTGATGCGTACGTTCGATACTTGACGAGGAATTTTCGGTTCGGCGGTTCCACATATTTTGCTTGGATTTCTGTTAGGTCAACACGGACCCCGGGTTGCATGCACCGCCTCATCAAAGATCAAACCAAATCCACCGCCTATGGAACCGATCTGAAAATCCTTTGATATACGGAGTATTTGGTAGCAGATCTTTTTTTTTTTGACATGGCTTCACCTTCACGAAAGAAGTCGTCGTCGAGGCGGCGAGATCGCATCAGCAGCCTCCCCGACGGCGTGCTGGGCCACGTCCTCTCCTACCTCCCCAACAAGGAAGCCGGCCGTGCGGCCATGCTTGGCCGCCGGTGGCGTGACATCTTCTGCAGCGTGCACACCATCTCCTTCGAGGAGGAAGAGGGCGAACGGCAACAGGACTGGTACACCTACTTCGTCGAGGCCAAGGAGCAGAGGAGCTGCAGCAGTGTACTCATCAACCATGTTAGCGCCGCGCTCCTCCTCCGCCGCTGCCGGTACGATGGCACCGGCCTCCCCGTGCCGCTGCGCAGCCTCCGCTTCGCCTTCGACAACTACAACAATTGGGACAAGGTCGCGGTCGACCAGTGGCTCTTCGACGTGCTGCGTCACGCCGAGAAAGAGCTCCACCTCGACCTTCGCTTCCTCATGGGCCCGATCTGCAAACGCCGCACTGGCAACAGCCGCTACAAGGACGAGTCGAGCTTTCATAAGGACTGGGGGTACTTCCTTCCCAGAAGGCTCTACTCCTGCACCGCCATACGAACGCTATCCCTTGGCCATTGCAAACTGAATCTACCGGAGACCATCAACTTGCCTTTCCTCCAAGCGCTGCGTCTGACAGGCATCCTCGGCGATGACTCGGGACAAACCATCCAAAAACTCATCTGGGGCTGTCCCTGCCTCGCGGACCTGACGCTAGAAGCCAACAATCGTCTCAAAAAGGTCTTTGTTCTCGACAAACGCCTCCGAAGGTTCGCTCTCCGCTGCTGCCACAACTTGACGAAAGTAAGCATCGACGCTTCGGAGCTGAGGTCTCTGGACTACAGCGGCGCCTTGCCTGAGAAATCCCTCCTCTCTTTGCACGGCTCTCCGGCAATATCCTCATGCACCATCGACTTTTGCAAGGCCACACCCATGGAGCCGGAGTTCATACTGTTCAGAAGGTTTCTCCAAAAAGTCTCACCCTCGAAGCACCTGTGTCTGCACCATCGAGGCTTGGACACTCAATTCTTCAGGGCGTTCCCCTCGTTTGCTAGCCTGACGCAACTCGAGCTACATGGCCCCATCCGAAGTAGTGAGACAGTTGATGCGGTCCGGAGGGTACTGGAGCAGACACCGAACCTCGAGGTTCTGTCGCTCAACATGGGAAGACAAAAGGATGAAGAGGAAGAGAAAGAGGAAGAGGAAGTGGAAGAGGAAGAGGAAGAGGATGATGATGATCAGGAACTGTACTATCAGTCCTTGGATGATGATGATGATGATGATGATGAGGAGGAGGAGGAGGAGGCCATGTACCCGGGGCGGTTCAACAGAAGAGGCGTAGATGATGATCAGGAGCGGTACCATCAGTCCTTGGATGGTCTTGTGGAGCTCAGAGTTCCCAGCCGGTCGAGTTTTTCCTTGCGGTGCTTGCGCCATCGAGTGAAGGAGATCAACATGGTTAACTATCGGTGTGATGTGCAGCATAGGGTGCTGGCCAGCCTGCTGTTCCGCAATGCACTTGTGCTTGAAAGGAAGCGTGTCATGTTTGTGAAGAAGGTGCCGTCCGAGTTGCAGGCTGAGCTCATGAAGGAGATCGAGAGCTGGGTACGTAGTGGCCAAACCAGAAAAGAGATTCATGTGATGAGTTAGTTGTCTTCCGTGAGGCAATCTCAGAGTAATTTACCCATAGATGTCATGTTATTTTCTTCTTTGTTCCTTTTTTTGCGAGGGATGTCATGTTATCTTTGGGAAAGTCATGTCTTGAATTTAGTAGAAGCGAGAGAGAGACTCCTGGTCAGCACTGTTACTAAAACAAAAACACTCCTGGTCATGGTTTGGATTATCTTCACCGAGTAGTATTTTTAGGGTTAACTGGGAGTTGCCAATATAAGTTTTGGTTTACTAATTCTTAGTTGTCTGAAAATTTCGCAGTTCTCTAACGATGTGGGCGAGTCAATCCAGTGCCCAGTTCTCAAACATTACATGTCTTTGCACTAGATGAGCAAAAGCATTACAACATTATGGACATTTTTTGGTTGTGTAGATCAAACTTGTACAGTATTTCTCAAAAGAAAATTTGTACAATCAACTGAGAAACGAGATTTTGTCTCGGACGGTTTTACATTTTTTGCACTGGATACACAAAGTTCTTTTAGTTAATTCCATTTTTACCACTTAGTTTTACATTTTTGACAGGATCTACCCAACTTGAGAAAAATTCCTTCATTTAACCAATCTTTTTCAGTTTTACCCAATTTTTTGGCATTCTATTTCTCACCACATCCATATGTCTCGATTTCTCATGATCTCTTTGGCTTCCCATTTCAAGTGATGTGAGATCCATCTTTTTGAAACCTAGTTCTACTTTTTCGTTGCCAACTGCAGAATCGGAAAACTATAGCATTATAAAAAGAAGTTAACATGGGAGAGTCAACATGATAATCAAAGTTGTACTAAAACCACGACAATTAATATGGATAGAAGGGAGTAATAAATCATATAGCCATTAGCATTTGTGCAACATATTTCTGACTACAAGATACAAATATATTCAGAGACGGCTGTAGTAAAAAAAAACCTTTTTAGGTTTCAAAAGTTGCATGGTGACCTATATTGAACAACATAGAAGCACCACGAGTGAAAATAATACAAGTACACAATGCATTTGCTAGCTGCACCAGGAACAATTCCAACATATACTATTGAACTATTTTTATTATCTTGGAACTGCCCTAGCGTGATTTCTTCCTTACAAAAGTATCAATTTCAATACATATGTAAGAGCATCTCCAACAGCCGCCCCAAAAGAGGCGCGCGGGGTAAACCGAGTTTTTAGAGCGCGCGGGACGTTTCTGCGCGCTCCAACGGTGGCAGGAAACTTGCGCGCGCGGGAAAAGGCGGCAGCTCGCGCGCTATTTGTGGCACACCGCTTCCAGCGCGCCTTTAAATTGCGGCGCTCGCCACGCGCCTATTCCACACACTTCCTCTTTCGCTGCCACGCGCGCCTCCATCGCTTCCTCGTTGCTTCCGCTGCCACACGCGCCTCCACCGCTCCAGCGCCCCGCCACCGACGCGCCACCATGCCACCGCGCCGCCGAGGAGTGTCGGGCTACCGCGGCGTCCGCCAGCGCCCCAACGGCGGGTACTACTTCGAGATACGGTCCGGCGAACTCCGGCTCGGCCTCGGCACCTTCGAGACGGCGCACGAGGCCGCCCGCACGTACGACCGGCGACGTGGCGCCTAGGCAGGCCGCGCCCGCAGATGAACTTCCAGGACGTGGACACGCTCTAGCAGGCGCTGGACGTCGCCCCGCCGCCTCGTCATAACACGACACAAGACCGTGCGGAGCATGCTGAGCGGCAGCGTCGCCTCCTCGTCGCCCAGGAGGACGAGTGGGTCATGGCGGAGTGGCGCCGGCGCCACCCGGAGGACGTCACCTACGAGCAAACCTACTGGGCAAGGCGCTGCGAGCAGGAGACGCAAAGGCGCCGCGATGAGCGGTTGGACAGGCGTCGGCAGAAGGCCCTGGCGATATCGCAGTGCGATATCGTTCAGAATGGTGGGCAGACGATCTTTACGTCTGATGATGATCGTTGGGAGGACATGTGGCTCGATACCTCGGACCAGACGAGCGAGGATGGCGATGATGATGATGGTGACGACGACTGGGAGTAGGCTGTAGTTGCACTATCTACTAGTTTTATGTCGTTGCGCCGTAGTTTTTTTTATCTATCTATGCTATGGAACCATATAAAATATCTATGTATCGTTTTTTTATCTATGAATTTTATTTATCGTTTTAAAAATGTACGCAATGTTTAGCGCACGCTGCATTTTAGCGTGGCCGCTCGAGCTACGCGCGCGCTCAATTTTGACGCGGCTGCTGGCCACGCCAAACCAGGGGAACGGCGCGCTGCAAATGAGTTTTTAGCGCGCAGCGTGTTGCGCGGCTGTTGGAGATGCTCTAATGATGTTTCATTGCAGCTGTAAATGAATAGAGGTTTTAGTTGCAATCACTGTAACAAGAAATTGAATAAGGAAACTTTACTGTCAGCAAGAACGGAGCTCTAAGATGTCACATGAGACAAGCATCAAGCTTCAAGTTTGCCAAATAAAATCATCTAAGTGGCATGCCACATAAGCACCTACTCCCTCTGTTCCTAAATATAAGTCTTTTTAGACATTTTAAATGAATTATAACATACAGATGTATGTAAACATATTTTAGAGTATAGATTCACTCATTTTGTTTTATATATAGTTACTTATTGGAATCTCTAAAAAGACTTATATTTGGGAACAGAGGGAGTACTTGTTCGAGCAACTCTGGCAGACCCCTTAGCCGTCCTCCCCGAGCCTTGCTGACCTCATCATCATCATCATCTATGTGAGCTCCGGTCCTCCCCTCTCTCTCGTGCCCTCTGACGCTCTTGCACGACGATGGCATACGACAACGGCAAACTGCAGCAAGCCGCCCGGTTCAGCCCGAGCCAGAGTGCTGCCGGGCCGGTCCTGGAATACTTCAGCCGTTAGTCCGGTCCCGAGATGTCGTGCTCGCGGACTGTGTAAAGGCCATTTTGACTGGCATCCGAACACAGGAAATCACCATTGGCGAGGTACTCCGCAAGCTGCTTGATCTCAAATTTGATATGGGTTATAGACATGTTTTTTTTGCAACGCACAAGTATATTTTGCTAATGTTAGAAGGATTAAATTTCTTTCTCCATTTCATCATCCTTCGCCCATCCATTTGCTCGATTTTGGCAACATGGATTGGGCGATAGGGACGAGTGAGGATTTCTTTCTCCTGTTGCAACGCACGGTCACATTTATTAGTAGAAAAATAAAGTAAATTTAACCAAATATTCAAGGAAATGATGGTATCTTATACCCCAGTGTTACTAAAAGAACCCTAACTCCCCACTCCTAATTTTACATTTCTGAAGTGCAATCACAACTTTTGCTATCATCTATTTACAGTTACTCTGGTATGGTGATTCCACCGCCAGGATCGAAGCTCCTTTGCAACCTTACGCTTACTTTGGGAACATCCAGCCGTTAAGGTAACAGAGAATTCCTCCAAAGCCGCAGCCTTTGAAAGTAGAAACTTTGCAAGCATCTTTTCGAGTTGCAGCCCTCTGTACATCCCAATGTTAATTCTTCTCAGTTTATCATCCAAGCAGCTGATCTGCATTGGCCAGAAACCACTATCGGTCACCTGGCTACTATAGTCGACCCCATCCTCAACGACGTTGTTCTCAAGCTCGATATCTGATTCGCTATCAGACGAGTACTCCTTTGGAGTCTCAGGAGCCATAGGAAACATCGACAGCACTTCCAAGTTCTGGGTGTGACAAAGCAAGACAGCAACTGACCGGATGTCGTGATGGTCGCGCAGGCAGCACCGGAGGCCCAACTGCCTAAGATGCTCTATGCAGGGCGCCACATGTTTGACTTTGATCAAGCTGCTATAGTAAGCCATTGATGGGCGGAAGGAAAGGTGAAGGTACGCCAGTTTGGTGCACCGTTTGATGAGCTTAGTGGCAGGAGCAAATTCTGCTGGTTCTTTTCTGGAGAGGTCTTCACAGATTTCAACTGTCAGCGCCGTGATTCCGGCATGGTTTGCAAGCTTGAAGAGCGACTTGCGAGGAAGGCCGCCTTTGTAGTGCAGCGACCGGAGGCAGGAGCTGCTCAGCTTGATGCGCGTGGCATTGTGGCAGCAGATCATGGCGAAACTCCGCAGGTGGGCGCTGGCCACCGTGATTTTCGTGAGGCTCGGGCACTCCTGCAGCGTCAGGTCAGCGAGGCGTGGGCAGTTGGAGAGCAGGTGCTGCAGCATCCCTTTGGGGTCCATGATCCTGGCGAGGCAGAGCGTCTCCAGGGACGCCATGGAGACGGTTCCGTGCACATCGAGCCTCCAGTTGACGAGGCGTAGGCGGCGAAGCGTGCGGCACCGGAATAGATGGTTCTGCGTCTTGGTATAGCCGTTCCGTTCGTAGATTTCGAAGTCCGCAGAGGCCCTCTCCGATGAGCCGTAGGGGCAGAGCCTGCGCCGGGAGAGGTGACTGTACCTGAGCTTGACGTCGATGTCCTCAGCGCCGGTGGACACGGCGGAGCCGATCCACTGGTCGAGCAGATCGCCGGACGGGTTGAGGATGTCGAGGCGGAGGGTGCGGATGGGCGCCGACGGGGCCTTGCCGAGGATCGCCCCCGTCACCTTGTGGGCGAAGCAGACCGGGAGGTCGAGGTCCTCGCTCATATTGTGACGCCCATAATCGCCTTTGGCGGGGTCGGCGAGGTCGACGGTGGTGACGCGGGCGGGGACGTCGCGCCACCGGCGGGAGAGCGCGCTGGTGCGCACGGCCTCCTCGGACGGGAGCTGGGAGAGGATGTGCTGGATCATCTCGTCCGGGAGAGCGCTCAGGCGGTCCGCCTGCCTGCGCCGCTTCATCTTCGTCGAGGAGTCGATGGACGAGACGAGACGGGAGGCGTGCCGTGCGTGTGTGCCGAAAACTTAAGCAAACCCTCGATATTTGACGAGGAGTTTTGGAGTGGGAGGAGATTTCTGTTTAGATTTCCTTCTTTCTTTTGCATGCACGGCACCACCTATGGAAATCCTCGATATATCGCTGCTTTGGTAGGCGTCCGCTACGGATCGATCTCCTCATTAACTTGGACAAATCTCGTCGGAACGGTGGATCGACATGGCCCCACCATCACGCAAGAAGCGGTCGTCGTCGTCGCCGTCGTCGTCGGGGCAGCGAGATCGCATCAGCGGCCTCCCCGACAGCGTGCTGGGCCACGTCCTCTCCTACCTCCCCAACAAGGAAGCCGGCCGTGCGGCCGCGCTTGGCCGCCGGTGGCGCGACATCTTCTGCAGCGTGCACACCATCTCCTTCGAGGAGGAAGAGGGCGAGAGGGAAACCGACTGGGACACCTTGTACTACGAGGCCGAGGAGCAGAGGAGCTGCAGCGTTGAGCTGATCGACACTATCAGCGCTGCGCTCCTCCGCCGCCGCTGCCGGTATGGCAGCACGGGCACGGCCACCGGTCTCCCCGTGCCGCTGCGCAGCCTCCGCTTCGCCTTCGACCGCTACGACAATTGGGACAAGGCCGCGGTCGACCAGTGGCTCTTCGACGTGCTGCGCCACGCCGAGAAGGAGCTCCACCTCGACCTGCGCTTCTTCATCGGCCCGATCTGCCCACGCGAGGACGACGGTGAAAAGGGGAGCGATAATGAGGACTGGGGGTATGTCCTTCCGAGAAGGCTCTACTCCTGCACCGTCGTACGAACGCTATGCCTTGGCCATTGCAAACTGAACCTACCGGAGGCCATCAACCTGCCGTTCCTCGAAACTCTGCGCCTGACAGGCATCCTCGGCGATGACTCTGGCGAAACCATCCAAAAACTCATCTCGGGTTGTCCCCGCATTGCCGACCTGACGCTGGAAGCCAACAATAGTCTCAAAAAGGTCTTCGTTCTCGGCAAATGCCTCCGAAGGTTCGCTCTCCGCTGCTGCCACGACTTGACGAAAGTAAGCATCGACGCGTCGGAGCTGAGTTCCATGGACTACAGCGGCGCCATGCCCGAGGAGTCCTTGCTATCTCTGCACAGCTCACCGGCAATATCCTCCTGCACCATCAACTTTTGCAAGGTGATGCCCACGAAGTCGGAGTTCGCCCGGTTCAGAAGGTTCCTCAAAAAGGTCTCGCCCTCAAAGCACCTGCGTCTGCACCACCGTGGTTTGGACACTCGATTCTTTGCTGTGTTCCCCTCGTTTCCTAGCCTGACGCGGCTCGAGCTACATGGCCCCATCAGAAGCAGCGACATGGTCGATGCGGTCCGGAGGATACTGGAGCAGACGCCCAACCTGGAGGTTCTGTCGCTCGACATGGATGACCTGGAGCGAAGAGAAAAGGAGGAAGAGGAGGAGGAGGAGGCCATGTACCCGGAGCGGTTCAACAGAAGAGGCGTAGATGATGATCAAGAGCAGCACCATCAGTCCTCGGATGATCTTGTGGAGCTCAGAGTTCCCAACCGGTCGAGTTTTTCCATGCGGTGCTTGCGGCGTCGAGTGAAGGAGATCAACATGGCTAGCTACCGCTGTGACGTGCAGCATAGGGAGCTGGCCAGCCTGCTGTTCCGCAACGCGCTTGTGCTTGAAAGGATGTGTGTCGCGTTTGTGAAAAAGGGGCCGTCCGAGTTGCAGGCTGAGCTCACGAAGGAGATCGAGGGCTGGCTAGTGGGCGAACCAGAAAAGAGTTTCAAGTGATTTATCCGTAGATAGATGTTTATTTTCTCTTCTTCTGGTTAATTTTCCTTTTTTGTTGTTGAGGATGTCATGTTATCTTTGGGCGAGACATCTCTTGGATTTAGTAGAAGAGCGAGAGAGAAACTCCTGCTCATGGTTTGGATTTTGAGCCATTCGATTAACTGGAAGCCGCACATATAAGTTTTGGTTTGCTAATTCCTAGTCGCCTGAAAATTTCCTACTGGTTCTCAAAACAAAAATTGTACAGTCAATTGAGACATACGTAACATTTGGTTAAAACGATTCTACATTTTTTGCATTGGATAAACAAATTTCTTTGAGTTAATTGTATTTTCTAGTCACCGGTAAGCTGCACGTGCAGCACATGTCTCTGCAGTGGCGTGTCGGTGCGACGACTTATTTGAGCAGTACATGTCGAGGCGGCAACCCTGAGAGCTTTGCAAGTTCGACGACATGGACCTTGTGTTGTGTAGGTTGCAACCATTGCAGGCATGTGGAATGATTCTTTTCTTCGCCGCGGGAGAATGCCTAATGATTTTTTTCCCGCAATGATGGAAAAGCGGCTTGTTCGTTAGAGCAAGTCCCCCAACTAGTGTTTGTTTGGTTGGCTTTTGTTGTGGCACTCGACATGCTATCAAGAGTGGGCTCAGTCCTGTGTATTTACAGTATTCTAGACTGGGCTTGGCCCTTTTATTTTGGTTTTCTCACTTTTTTCATGATTAACTGGACAATCTTCTGCTTAATGAATGAAACGAGAAAGCTTTTTTGCTTCGTGTTTGAATTTATTTCACAAGAGTAGACCAATGAGGATAGATGCCATCAACTAGGTAATATTCCTTGTTGCAATGGTGGCCACTGACCTCAAAGTTGACCTCCGGGGAGTGTCCTTCCGCAAGCTTTGCAAACACCGGAGACCGCTGAAGAACACTAATATCATTATGAGAACCACCCATGCCGAAGAAAGAATGCCATATCCAAAGATCTTGTGAAGCCACAGCTTCAAGACAAGAATAACAGTGGCACCTTTCACATGCCCCTTGTACTGCCCCTGTCAAGTAAGTGGACAGTTCTTCCACTTTCAGTGCATATAATCTATTCTACTAAGTATGCCCGGAAAGCCCCTCTCGGCATTGATCGCCAACAACCTCTCTGTATCAGCGACAAATGGCTCTCTGAGGTACTCCGGGCCGAACACTTCCACCACGGCTAGAGCAGAGATGGGAAATTGGGGAGTGGCCAATTCAGAAAATATCTTCGTATAGAGGTATTTTCTAGGTAATTACAGCTAGAGCAGACTAGATTGGTCTCTTTTTTTTCAGCCAAAAAAATTATGCTAACCAATCAGTTGACAGATTCTCACCAACAAACTTTGCTGTACTGATATGAAAAATAAGAGTTAGAGGGGATAATTTACTCTAAGCCGTCCAAAATTTTAGTCAAAAATTGATCATCCAATTGGGGGTGGATTAACGAGCAGAAAATCCTGCTCGGCTCGGCTCGTTCGAAGCTCGTTAAGCTCGCGAACGCTCGTTAACAAATTATAATGTGTTATGATATACAGGATAAATGTATAGGTATGGTTTTTAAGATGAAATATCGTGACTACAAAAAGAAATGCAGTAGTTTATTGCCTCATATGTCGATTAGATTGAATAGATGGACTGATGTGCTACAAAAAGTTTGTCATGTAAAATGAAAATATGTGTTGTGTTGTTACTAATGAGCTTAATTAACGAGCTACTCATGAAACTCGTTAGTTCGTTCGTTAAGCTTAACGAGATGAAATCAATGATTGACTCTGTTCATTAAGAATCGAGCTACGAGCTTAATGAGCCGAACTATCGAGCGCTCATTAAGCTCGCGAGCTATGAGCTTTTGGTCCAGCCCTACATCCAATGGTTGTGCTATCATACCCTATCACTTATTCATTTATAGCCTTTTTCTGTACTTAATGTCACTAAATTTCTTAACTTTTCTGTATAGATAACAACATATCATACTTGATTGTCTTGCGTGCTTGCAATATGCATGTGTTTGGTTATACACTTTTCTCAAAAAGGGTGTATAATTTTAACATGATTTCTACTTGCTCATCAAACTCATAATTTTAACATGTATATATTACTATCTTTGTGCTCATCAATAATATTTGAGTAAGAAAACAAAAATATAAGAAAATTTGCTTTCCAAATGTGTTCAGAACTGAATTCATTTTGATTTTTGAATTATGTTAGTCGAACGTGATTCACATGTACTCAATTATAGTCTCGCCAGAAAACTTCTTCCTCCTATTTGGTGGTGGCGAGAGGGCGATAACGAATGCTACGGCGCAGCAGCCCCAATAACTGCACAATATCAATTAACTGCTGATCAAAGTTGAATAATGTATAGACGATCCAAAGACATCTTATATACTCTCAAAAGAATATAGTGATATATATTCATATAGAGAAGTTCCTACTGCCAGCCATTTTCATTGGAGCTGGAAATTCCTAAATATTGAGAGTGTGGAGGAGAGTGCTAAAGATGCAGATAGAAAAGCCCCTATGGAACAGTTTACACGCTAGCCAGTGCAGTTTAGTCATTAGCCATCGCAACTTCGGCGATTTTGTTCATATAAGCATGAGATTGATTCCCACTAATGCAGGTTTGGAACCCCTAGAAACTCTGCCATCACTGATGTTAGTGTTTAGTTCTGTATCATGTTATGTTTCTCGCTGTTTGGTGTGTGAAGAACAAAAGTCTTATCAGGAATGTTTCTCACCGTTCGTAATGCGAAGAATATATGTTCTCTATGACTTGAGAGAATGCCCTGATTGTTAAATTGTTGTGTTTAAAAAGGTGATCCAAGACTCCCAAGTTATGAGCGTCGTACTCTGTTTCCGTTTGGCCCACTGGGCGCTGGCTGTAATGACGGCAGGACGCGAGCTGAAGTTTGAATCGGTAGTTGCTAGCAGCAAGCACTGAAGCTGTCGGGCAGAGCATCTCTACTGTGGCAAAGGGGGAAAAAAATACTACAATAAAATGCTCACTCCCTCTGTTTCCAGTAATAAGTTTATTTTTAGTTTTTTTGCATGTCAAATTAAATTATCTGAAGTTTAATCAAATTTATACAGCAATTTACCAAAATATCTGACCGTGGTTAATTCTTGTGAAATCAGAAATTTGTTTTCTTATACTTGCATAATGGGACAGATGGAGTATCTCTAATTCCAAGATAAACATCAAGAGAAATTTCCTTCAAAGACATAACATGATAAGATGTCTCCGTCCCCAAACAACAAACACATAAATAAAATACATAGTTTCCTCTCTCCTGAAAGATGGTATAGACCTTTATGAGTTCCTTCCTCCAAACATCAATGGCCACTTCCTTGCCTTGAACGGATGAACATACCCGCACTTTTTTGTTCCCTTTTCACAGAATGGTAAGGACCCCGCTGAACCCCTTCTTCCAAAGTTTAGCAAACGCCAACGCCCTACCATCACGCATGTATCTCTGTGCTGCCTTCAGAGATGGAATCAATCAGTCATGCCCCATCACCGGGCAATGATCACTGGTAGAAAAAAGGCCTGTTGTCCTGGTTCGTAAGGGCCTTTTATCCCGGTTCCTGAACCGGGACTAAAGGGTCGGTACTAATGCCCTGTCCCTTTAGTCCTGGTTCAATCCAGAACCGGGACGGATGGACCTCCACGTGGCATGTGCGCGGAGTCCAGGCAGGAGACCCTTTGGTCCCGGTTGATGGCACCAATCGGGACCAATAGGCATCCACGCGTCAGCATTTCTGTGGCTGGGATTTTTGTTTTTTTTTGAAAGGGGGGGGGGGGGGTGGGGGGTTTGGGGGGTTAATTTAGGTGTTTCATATATTGTGTTAGCTAGCTATAATTAATAGAGAGAAGTGTCCTCTCTTATGTCCGTGCTTGGTCGACGCTACGTACTATACATACGTATAGAGAGGACTAGACACGCTAGCTAGCTTGTAAGCAAACGAAGGAAACAGAAGATCGTCATGAACATATATGCATACAGAGAGAAGTGATATCGACCACCTCTCCTTCTCCGAGAGATTGGTCGAACAACAAGTTCTCGTATATCTATCCGACACTACCGGCTACATATATACAATAATTATCTCTTACAAATATAATCATACGGACTCATGGTCCACATAGTATTCACCGTGTTCAGCGATCACGTGGTCAAGAAAGAATGCCGCCAATTCCTCTTGAATTGCTCGCATGCGAGCTGGTGCTAAGAGTTCATCCCGCTTCCAAAACATCTAATTTGAAGAAGGGGGTCAATACATATATATATGAATGAATGAAACTCAACACAAATGATGGTAATAAAATAAAATTGTGAATGTTGTTATTTACGTACTTCATATTGTTCGTCAGTGTAGCCCCTCTCACAGGTCGTGTGGCGGATGGACTCGCAAACATAGTATCCACAGAAATCATTCCCTTGTTCCTACCACAACCACTTTACAAAAAATAGAGGTCAATCAAACTGATAAGCAAGAATGCCAAATGGTATTGATGAAACTAGCGCTTGAATCAATAGGAGATGCGCGGAACATGCTACTATAGTACTTACTTTCGGGTGTCTAAATTGCAGCTTCTTCGGGAGTCCTGGAGCTTTTTTGGAGAATTTTATCCAAACCCTGCCAGATAAAGAAAACAATTATTTGATATATCAGGAAATGAACAAAGTTGATGATATGGTGGATAATGATCGATTTAACTTACTTCTCGAGCATTTGAGTCATGTCCGCATAGTCCTGGGGATCTTTTCGTCTTGAGTCTAAGACGGTTACTAGTCCCTGCTCAAGCTTAATCTCTAGGAGAATATAGTGGTAACTGCACACACATGCATAACTCATCAATTACATTACTATAACCTTGACTAATATATAAGGGAAACCGAATACGTACAAGACAGTAACACTCACCTGAAGTTGTAAGGAAAGAGTATTATATCTTTGTTTTCATTTATTACCAACGATCGTAGCAAGTTGGCCTTGGTATCTGCGGCATGAAATTTAACCTGAGTTGCATCTATGAGATATGTGTTAATGAACCCAATATCACCGACTTGTCTTTTCTTCAATTCGGCGATCTTCAATCTGCATAATATAGTGAGGATGATTATAAATACATGCAATGAAAGAGCTGAGCTATATAGAGAGACTTAATGACAGAAGTAGTACTACTTACAGACAGTAGCAGGTGACCGTTGTTTTATCGAGGGCCAATTGATTAAAAAACTGAAAGAACTCCTCAAATGGAATAGGCAATAGTTCAATTCCAACGAGGTCATGCTCCTTTTTAACTTTCACATACAAAGTACTCCTCCCCCCAGGGTCTCTGCAGATTTTCAAGTACCAATCATGCAATCTTCGCATCATCGTTGATAGAGATCTTTCATCTTTGACGAGAGGCTTCCCGTACTCGTATCTTTGTATCTGCACCTCCATGAAATCATAATGTACATCGTCGGGCAGGTAATCGCCAAGATTGGTATAACCGGGCACCATCCTCGGATCATTAGCGACGTTGTCGCTAGGCACCTTGAGCGGGGGGCACGATTGCTTCGCTTGTTCGCCGAGCTGGGCAATTTGTTTCCCAGCTCGTCGTTCTTTCAGCCTTTGATCACTGACAGTACTTCCCGACTGCTCCGCTTCGGCAAATTCCTTTCCAATAATGCGCTCATAGTTTCCTTTCGGCGGAGACTTGGGTGGTTTTGTCAGGGCAGCCAGAGTGCGCTTTGCTTTCACCGGATCTACCTTCTCCTCCGGAGGTGGATGTTTCTTTGCTTTCACCCCTTCAAAGTAGTTCCTCACTTCTTCTTGTGCGATCTCGGCGTTCTCCTCCGGGGTCCTCTCGTATGGTAACTTCTCTGGAGTCTTCAGAGAAGGACCGAATTTGTATTTCCTCCCGCCTCTGGCTGTACTGCTAGACGCCGGCAGAGCAGACGGAGCGGTTGTCTTCTTTACTTGCTTACGAGGCGGAGGAGAAGGACTACGACGCGCCGGAGCAACCGGAGCGGCGGCAGGTCTCTTCTGCCCTTGCTGACGAGGCGGAGAAGGAGGAGGCTGGCTGCTCGGGCGCGTCGGCGTAGGTGGAGAAGGAGGTGGAGTGCCGCCACGCGCCGGAGAAGGAGCCGGTCGAGTGCCTTGATCGTCACTCGCCGGAGGAGGAGGCGGTGGAGGAGGCGGAGTGCCCTGACTCGCCGGAGGAGGAGGCGGTGGAGGAGGCGGAGTGCCCTGACTCGCCGGAGGAGGAGGCGATGGAGGAGGCGGAGTGCCCTGACGCGCCGGAGGAGGAGGCGGAGGAGGAGTGCCCTGACTTGCCGGAGGAGGAGGAGGAGGCGGAGGCGTCCAGTTCGGAAGGTTGATGAGCTCCTTCCGCCATAGGCATGGAGTCTTCAGAGCAGACCCCAGCCTAGTCTCCCCTTTATCGGTAGGGTGGTCAAGCTGGAGGTCCTCAAATCCCTCCGTTATTTCATCCACCATCACCCTAGCATATCCTTCTGGAATCGGCCGGCAGTGAAAAGTTGCGTCGGGTTCAGTAGGATAAACAGAGCCAACAGCCGCCTATTTTGAGACTCCGTGATAGCATCCACGGGATAGCTGGCAGGAGCCGTCAAGGCATGCTCCGGCTGAAGCAGCTCGGTGGAAGCCACGCTGCTTCTCCGCTGAGATGGCGGGGTAGCTTCGGGGGAAGCTTCGGCAGTTCGTTTGCTGGGATTTGCTTCTCGTTCCTCTATCGCTTGTACCCTTGCTTGCAGCGCCTGCATTTGGGTCTGCTGCACTTTTTTCCTCCTCTCGTGGCTTTTGTAACCGCCTGCGTCCGGAAACCCAACCTTCCACGGAATGGAGCCTGGCGTGCCTCGTGTCTGTCCAGGGTGCTCAGGATTCCCAAGGGCCATTGTGAGCTCGTCGTTCTCTCTGTCTGGAAAGAACGTCCCTTGCTGCGCTGCTTCGATATAGTGCTTAAGCCTCTTGACTGGTATTTCCATTTGCTCGTCCGTCCAAATGCACTTTCCTGATACAGGGTCCAAGGTTCCGCCAGCCCCGAAGAACCAAGTCCGGCAACGGTCTGGTCAGTTAATTGTCTCTGGTTCGATCCCTTTATCAACCAGATCATTCTCAGTCTTGGCCCACTTAGGCCGGGCTACGAGGTAGCCACCTGACCCCGTGCGATGGTGATGCTTCTTCTTCGTAGCATTTTGCTTGTTTGTCACCAACATCTTCTTACTCTTTTCTGATGTCTTGTGGGCCACAAATGCGGGCCAGTGATCTCTGATCTTCTCATATCTGCCCTTGAATTCTGGTGTCTCTTTATTTTCGACAAACTTATTCAGCTCTTTCTTCCACCTCCTGAATAGTTCTGCCATCCTCTTAAGAGCAAAAGACTTGATTAATTGCTCTTTAACTGGCTTCGCCGGATCATCCTCTGGCGGTAGGGTGAAATTTGACTTCAGCTCAGTCCAAAGATCATTTTTCTGCATATCATTGACATAAGACACCTCAGGGTCTTCTGTAGCCGGCTTTAACCATTGCTGGATGCTGATCGGGATCTTATCCCTAACCAAAACCCCGCACTGGGCAACAAATGCGCTCTTTGTCCGGAGGGGTTCAATCGGTTGGCCATCGGGCGCGATTGCTATGATCTCAAACTTTTCATCCGAGCTCAACTTTTTACTCGGGCCTCGTCTCTTTACCGAAGTTGTGCTCGATCCGGAGGGCTAGAAAAAAGAACAAAGACTTAATCAATATGTGTACATACCAAAACAATGAATGCATCAATTAGCTAGTCAGCAGAAGCTTAACTAATATATATACGTGGCCGGACTCGGTTCGGTCACCGGAGACGTCATCACGGTCTCCTTGCACCAGCATTGGGTCACCGGAGCCGTCCTCACGGTCTCCTTCTTGCACCGGCATACGGTCACCGGAGCCATCATAATCATAGCCAGCTGCTTCTAGACCATCGGTGTCGTTGAGAAACAACGAGCAGGCGGCATTACTTCCTCGTGCGATTATGTCCCCCAACAACTCTTCTTGTACTTCGTCTCGGGCGGTGTCCATAGTTTCTACAAATATTGACAAGATGGCAATTATTATTCAAACATGACAGATGGATATATTAGTGGCAAACGTAGAACTAATATTAATTAGTGGCCTCGACGCTGCTTCTCTAGGGTTTGGGGTGGCCTCGACGCTGCTTCTCTAGGGTTTGGGGTGGCCTCGACAACGCTTCAAGGATAAAAAAAGAAGAGGAAGATGAAAAAAAGAGGAGAAGAAAGAATAGAGGAGTAAGAACTCCTATATTCTTTCTTCTCCTCTTTTTTTTTCTTCTTCCTCTTTTTTTTATCGGGAACGAGGGTTGTCGAGGGTCACCGAGCGATAGAGGAAACCCTAAATAGCAAGTATCGTGGGTGTGAGATACATGTGGCCGTCGGTGTCAGACACTACATCCACGTCCCACAAGTGACGTGGGCGTCGAAGCCCGCGTCACTTGTGGGACGTGGATGTAGTGTCCGACACCGACGGCCACATGTATCTCACATCGACAATACTTGCTATTTAGGGTTTCCTCTACCGCTCGGCGACCCTGACCCTCGACGACCCTCGTTCCCGATAAAATAAAGAGGAAGAAGAAGAAAAGAGAAGAAGAAATCTTTCTTCTCCTCTTTTTTTTCTTCTTCTTCCTCTTTTTTTTCTTTTCTTCTTCTTCCTCTTTATTTTATCGGGAACGAGGGTCGCCGAACGGTAGAGGAAACCCTAAATAGCAAGTATCGTGGGTGTGAGATACATGTGGCCGTCGGTGTCGGACTACATCCACGTCCCACAAGTGACGCGGGCTTCGAGTTTCCTCTACCGCTCGGCGACCCTCGACGACCCTCGTTCCCGATAAAAAAAGAGGAAGAAGAAGAAAAAAAGAGGAGAAGAAAGTTTCTTCTCCTCTTTTTTTCTTCTTCCTCTTCTTTTTTTATCCTCTTCTTCCTCTCATGTTCGACGACCCTCGACCCCTCGGCGACCCTAGACCCCCTCTCGACCCCCTCATGTCGAAGTTATCGGGTAGGGGGCATATCGACAATGACATACCCAATACATACATACATACATATCACATGCATCCATACATATATGAACAAAATTAATATCTACTAATTAACAACCTAAATAAAAAAAACTAATACATATAGGAAGAATAAGAAAAAAGAAGAGAAGAAAGAATAGAGGAGAAGACTTCCTCTTCTTCCTCTCCTCTTCTTCTCCCTCTTCTTCCCCTTCTTCCTCGCCTCTCTCATGAATGTCCGATGTTCTCGACCCTTGACCCCCTAAACTAGTTCTCAATCCTCAACCCCCTAAACTAGTTCTCGACCCCCCTCATGTCGAAGTTATCAGGGAGGGGGTATATCGACCCCCCCTCATGCCGAAGTTATCGGGGAGGGTTATATCGACCCCCCCTCCTGTCGAAGTTAACGGGGAGGGGGTATATCGACAATGACATACATACATGGAAAAAAATGCTATCCATCTATACATACATAGCCACATACATATATACATGGAAATAATGCTATGAAAAAAATATGAACAAAAAAAATAATATTATCGGGGAGGGGGTATATCGACCCTCCTCGTGTTGAAGTTATCGGGAGGGGGTATATCGACCCCCCACGTGTCGAAGAAAAAAAAGAAGAAGAAAAGAGTAGAAGAAGAAAGGAATAGAGGAGAAGAAGAGAAAAATAGAATATATATATTCTATTTTTCTCTTCTTCTCCTCTATTCCTTTCTTCTTCTCCTCTTCTTTTTCTTCTTTTTTCTTCTTCTTATTTATTTCTCCTCGTCTTCCTCTCCCCTCTTCTTCTCCTTTCTTGCCTAATTCATTGTTCATATGAATATACAAACATTTGCATATTTACAATAATTAATATCACCAAAAAAATCTATGAACAGAAAAAAATCCTAATTTTTCTAAAAACTATCTTTTGCATATATACATGAACATATATATACACAGAGAATATATATACATATATATAAAAAAACAAGCATATATAAGAAAAAAAGCATATATATGAAAAAAAAATGGTAGCTAGGGAGGGCGCCGGCCGGACCAGGAGGACCGTGGGTTCGGCGGCGAGGATGGCGACGGGGCAGTGGGTGCGCGCTCGGGGTAGGGGGCGCGGGCGACGGCGACGGCGGGCCGGGGCGGCGCGCGTCAGGGAAGGGGACGACGCGGGCGACGGCGGGGGCGGGCCGGGGCGGCGTGCGTCGGGGCAGGGACGCGGGCGACGGCGACGGGGGCGGGCCGGGGCGGCGCGTGTCGGGGCAGGGGCGCGGGCGACGGCGATGACGGGGGCGGGCCAGGGTGGGCGGCGTCGGGGCAGCCTGGCGGCGTCGGCGGCGTCGGGGGCGGCAACTGCAAGATGAGAGTGAAAATTTCCTAAGTGTGGGCTTATATAGCAGAGCCTTTAGTCCCGGTTCGTAGCAGCAACCGAGACTAAAGGTGGGCATTAGTCCCGGTTGGGGCCACCAACCGGCCACCAACCGGGACCAAAGGCCTCTTTTCAGCAGCCCAAAGGGCGGGAAGCGGCCGCCTTTGGTCTCGGTTGGTAGCACTAACCGGGACTAAAGGGGGGCATTGGTCACGGTTTGTGCCATGAACCGTGACCAATGCCCCCTTTAGTCCCGGTTGCTGGCACCAACCGGGACCAAAGGCCTTGTGCTGCTGCGGCGTCGAAAGTTTAGTCCCACCTCGCTAGTTGAGAGGGGTGCACAGTGGTTTATAAGCCCCACTGCCGCCCCCCTCTCGAGCTTCTCTCCATTGCAGGCTTACGGGCCTAATTGTCACTGCTATGCATGTGGGCCTACTAGGCCTCCTGCGGGCCTGAATCCTTGCCCTTGGATGGGTTTCTAGTCGTATTCAGGCCGTGGGGGCCCAGTAGGTGGCACATTTTTTGTTTTTTTGTTGCTTTATTTATTTTATTTTATTTTGTTTTTTGCTTCATTTTTTAATTCTTTATGCTTTTAGTTTTAGAAAAATTATAAACTTTTTAATTCTTTTATTTTATTTTAATTTTTTTATTTTGTTTCTACTTACAACAAAATACTTATTGTTGCTATTTTTTCCAGTTTTTTGTTTTGTTTTCTGCATTATTTATTTTCTTTTGTTTTTTGCTTTATTTTTTTTATTCTTTTTGCTTTTAGTTTTAGAAAAATTATAAACTTTCTGTTAGTGCCATTATTTTTCAAATTTGAAAACACTTTTTTAGTTTTTTTGTTTTCTTTGTTGCTTTATTTATTTTATTTTGTGATTAACTTTACTATAAAAATATTTTTTTCCAGTTTATTTGATTTGTTTTTTGCATTATTTATTTTCTTTTATTTTTTGCTTTAATTTTGTTTGCTTTTTGTTAGTGTCATTAGTTTTAGAAAAATTATAAACTTTATGTTAGTGCCATTAGTTTTCAAATTTGAATAGGTAACATTTCAATTCTTTGAAATTTGTGTGAATCACAAGTTTGTGATTAACTTACTAAAAAAATGAGAATAAATGCGCTTATAGAGAAAATTCAACCTAAATTCATAGTAAATTTCTATGAATTTCAGAGAAATTCACTCTGAATTTAGGTTAAACTTTTCTCTATTAGGACATCTATTTTCACTTTGAGAGGAGCTCAACAAGGCAGAGAGGGAAGGGCTTATAAACCGGTGTGAGCCCCCTTCGGTTGGCGAGGTGGGACTAAACTCTGCCCGCAACGAGGACAAACCCTTTAGTCCCGGTTTGTGGTACAAACCGGGACTAATGGTCATGGGCCAAGGACTATTTGGTAATTTTAGGTTATTTTTAATATATGTTCTAATCAAAAACAAATTTTGTTATTTTTTTGCTATTAAATTCTTTTTGCTATTAATGTGTTGAACAAAAAATACTTTCTGAATTTAAGTTGCATAAATTTTATATAAGTTTAGTTTCAAAAATACTAGAGGTTTATAAAAACTTTTTAGTTGATTCCTTTTGCTTTTTTGAGCTATAAGACCCTGAAATTGAAAAGCATTTCAAATGAACTCCGAAAAGGTTGAAAGTTGGCATGGTATCATCATTTCACCCACATAGCATGTGCAACAAAGTTGAGATGGTTACGGCAAAAACTGGATGCACTTCGTGTACAAAACGGACAATCTCTTTCGAAGTATCAGGGTTTCGGACGAAAGATCATATGTTACAAAGGGATTTCATTTTCTTGAACTTATTTGAACTCCATATTTTTCTGTGTTCAAAATGCACCATTCAAAGACATATCATCAATTTTCAACCCTTACTGACTTCATTTGTTATTTTCATGCATTTACTGATTTTTTTTGAGCTATAAGACCCTGAAATTGAAAAGCATTTCAAATGAACTCCGAAAAGGTTGAAAGTTGGCATGGTATCATCATTTCACCCACATAGCATGTGCAAAAAAGTTGAGATGGTAACGGCAAAAACTGGATGCACTTCGTGTACAAAATGGACAATCTCTTTCGAAGTATCAAGGTTTCGGACGAAATATCATCTGTTACAAAGGGATTTCATTTTCTTGAACTTATTTGAACTCCATATTTTTTCTGTGTTCAAAATGCACCATTCAAAGCCACATCATCAATTTTCAACCCTTTCTGACTTCATTTGTTATTTTTCATACATTTACTGATTTTTTTGAGCTATAAGACCCTGAAATTGAAAAGCATTTCAAATGAACTCCGAAAAGGTTGAAAGTTGGCATGGTATCATCATTTCACCCACATAGCATGTGCAACAAAGTTGAGATGGTTACGGAAAAAACTGGATGCACTTCGTGTACAAAACAGACAATCTCTTTCGAAGTATCAGGGTTTCGGACGAAAGATCATCTGTTACAAAGGGATTTCATTTTCTTGAACTTATTTGAACTCCATATTTTTTCTGTGTTCAAAATGCACCATTCAAAGCCACATCATCAATTTTCAACCCTTTCTGACTTTATTTGTTATTTTTCATGCATTTACTGATTTTTTTGAGCTATAAGACCCTGAAATTGAAAAGCATTTCAAATGAACTCCGAAAAGGTTGAAAGTTGGCATGGTATCATCATTTCACCCACATAGCATGTGCAACAAAGTTGAGATGGTTACGGCAAAAACTGGATGCACTTCGTGTACAAATCGGACAATCTCTTTCGAAGTATCAAGGTTTCAGACGAAAGATCATCTCTTACAAAGTTGGCATGGTATCATCATAATAGTTGCAGGAGAAAGTCTTCACTTTTTCTTCGCTTGTGTCATTTGCTTATTGCGCCGTAACCATGGATAATCTTCATCGTTTATCAGGATGCTTGGGTCAGCCTTGACATTGAAGGGAGGAATTTCATGAAACTTTTCATAATCTTCGGACATGTCTGTCTTGCAGTCCACTCCCAGGATGTCCCTTTTTCCTGAAAGAACTATGTGGCGCTTTGGCTCATCGTATGATGTATTCGCTTCCTTATCTTTTCTTTTTCTCGGTTTGGTAGACATGTCCTTCACATAGATAACCTGTGCCACATCATTGGCTAGGACGAACGGTTCATCAGTGTACCCAAGATTTTTCAGATCCACTGTTGTCATTCCGTACTGTGGGTCTACCTGTACCCCGCCGCCTGACAGATTGACCCATTTGCACTTAAACAAAGGGACCTTAAAATCAGGTCCGTAGTCAAGTTCCCATATGTCCACTATGTAACCATAATATGTGTCCTTTCCGCTCTCGGTTGCTGCATCAAAGCGGACACCACTGTTTTGGTTGGTGCTCTTTTGATCTTGGGCGATCGTGTAAAATGTATTCCCATTTATCTCGTATCCTTTGTAAGTCAATACAGTCAAAGATGGTCCCCTGGACAACAAGTACAACTCATCACAAACAGTGTTGTCACCTCTGAGACGTGTTTCCAACCAACTGCTGAAAGTCCTGATGTGTTCACATGTAATCCAGTCGTCGCACTGCTCCGGGTGTTTGGAGCACGGACTGTTCTTGTGTTCATCGACATACGGGGTCACCAAGGTAGAGCTCTGTAGAACTGTGTAGTGTGCTTGAGACCAAGAATATCCGTCCCTGCATATTATTGAGTCACTTCCAAGAGTGCCTTTTCCAGTCAGTCTCCCCTCATACCGCAATTTAGGGAGACCTATCTTCTTAAGGCCAGGAATGAAGTCAACACAAAACCCGATAACATCCTCTGTTTGATGGCCCATGGAGATGCTTCCTTCTGGCCTAGCACGGTTACGGACATATTTCTTTGGGACTCCCATGAACCTGTCAAAGGGGAACATATTGTGTAGAAATACGGGCCCCAGGATGACAATCTCGTCGACTAGATGAACTAGGACATGTGTCATGATATTGAAGAAGGATGGTGGGAACACCAACTCGAAACTGACAAGACATTGCGCCACATCACTCCTTAGCCTTGGTACGATTTCTGGATCGATCACCTTCTGAGAGATTGCATTGAGGAATGCACATAGCTTCACAATGGCTAATCGGACGTTTTCCGGTAGAAGCCCCCTCAATGCAACCGGAAGCAGTTGCGTCATAATCACGTGGCAGTCATGAGACTTTAGGTTCTGAAACTTTTTCTCTGTCATATTTATTATTCCCTTTATATTCGACGAGAAGCCAATCGTGACCTTCATACTGAGCAGGCATTCAAAGAAGATTTCTTTCTCTTCTTTCGTAAGAGCGTAGCTGGCAGGACCTTTATACTGCTTCGGAGGCATGCCGTCTTTTTCGTGCAAACGTTGCAGGTCCTCCCGTGCCTCAGGTGTATCTTTTGTCTTTCCATACACGCCCAAGAAGCCTAGCAGGTTCACGCAAAGGTTCTTCGTCACGTGCATCACGTCGATTGAAGAGCGGACCTCTGGGTCTTTCCAGTAGGGTAGGTCCCAAAATATAGATTTCTTCTTCCACATGGGTGTGTGTCCCTCAGCGTCATTCGGAACAGCTAGTCCACCGGGTCCCTTTCCAAAGATTACGTGTAAATCATTGACCATAGCAAGTACGTGATCACCGGTACGCATGGCGGGCTTCTTCCGGTGATCTGCCTCGCCTTTGAAATGCTTGCCTTTCTTTCGACATTGATGGTTGGTCGGAAGAAATCGACGATGGCCCAGGTACACATTCTTCCTGCATTTGTCCAGGTATATACTTTCAGTGTCATCTAAACAGTGCATGCATGTGTGGTATCCTTTGTTTGTCTGTCCTGAAAGGTTACTGAGAGCGGGCCAATCATTGATGGTCACGAACAGCAACGCCTTAAGGTTAAATTCCTCCTGTCTGTGCTCATCCCACGTACGTACACCGTTTCCATTCCACAGTTGTAAAAGTTCTTCAACTAATGGCCTTAGGTACACATCAATGTCGTTGCCCGGTTGCTTAGGGCCTTGGATGAGAACTGGCATCATAATGAACTTCCGCTTCATGGACATCCAAGGAGGAAGGTTATACATACATAGAGTCACGGGCCAGGTGCTGTGATTGCTGCTCTGCTCCCCGAAAGGATTAATGCCATCCGCGCTTAAAGCAAACCATACATTCCTTGGGTCCTTTGCAAACTCATCCCAGTACTTTCTCTCGATTTTTCTCCACTGCGACCCGTCAGCGGGTGCTCTCAACTCCCATCTTTCTTTCGGTTCTCACTGTGCCATCGCATCAACTTGGCATGCTCTTCGTTTCTGAACAGACGTTTCAACCGTGGTATTATAGGAGAATACCACATCACCTTCGCAAGAACCCTCTTCCTGGGGGGCTCGCCGTCAACATCACCAGGGTCATCTCGTCTGATCTTATTGAAGGAAATATGCCCTAGAGGCAATAATAAAGTTATTATTTATTTCCTTATATCATGATAAAAGTTTATTATTCATGCTAGAATTGTATTAACCGGAAACATAATACATGTGTGAATACATAGACAAACAGAGTGTCACTAGTATGCCTCTACTTGACTAGCTCGTTAATCAAAGATGGTTATGTTTCCTAACCATGGACAAAGAGTTGTCATTTGATTAACGGGATCACATCATTAGTTGAATGATCTGATTGACATTACCCATTTCATTAGCTTAGCACCCGATCGTTTAGTATGTTGCTATTGCTTTCTTCATGACTTATACATGTTCCTATGACTATGAGATTATGCAACTCCCGTGTGCCGGAGGAACACTTTGTGTGCTACCAAACGTCACAATGTAACTGGGTGATTATAAAGGTGCTCTACAGGTATCTCCAAAGGTACATGTTGGGTTGGCGTATTTCGAGATTAGGATTTGTCACTCCGATCGTCGGAGAGGTATCTCTGGGCCCTCTCGGTAATGCACATCACTTAAGCCTTGCAAGCATTGCAACTAATGAGTTAGTTGCGGGATGATGTATTACAGAACGAGTAAAGAGACTTGCCGGTAACGAGATTGAACTAGGTATTGGATACCAACGATCGAATCTCGGGCAAGTAACATACCGATGACAAAGAGAACAACGTATGTTGTTATGCGGTCTGACCGATAAAGATCTTCATAGAATATGTAGGAGCCAATATGAGCATCCAGGTTCCACTATTGGTTATTGACCGGAGACGAGTCTCGGTCATGTCTACATTGTTCTCGAACCCGTAGGGTCCGCACGCTTAAGGTTTCGATGACAGTTATATTATGAGTTTATGAGTTTTGATGTACCGAAGGAGTTCGGAGTCCCGGATGTGATCACGGACATGATGAGGAGTCTCGAAATGGTCGAGACATAAAGATTGATATATTGGAAGCCTATGTTTGGATATCGGAAGTGTTCCGGGTGAAATCAGGATTTTACCGGAGTACCGGGAGGTTACCGGAACCCCCCGGGAGGTATATGGGCCTTAGTGGGCCTTAGTGGAAGAGAGGAGAGGTGGCCAGAGATGGGCCACGCGCCTCTCCCCCCCTTGGTCCGAATAGGACAAGCAGAGGGGGCCGGCCCCCCTTCCTCCTCTCTCTCCTATTTCCCCCCTCCATGAATCCTATTCCAACTAGGAAAGGGGGGAGTCCTACTCCCGGAGGGAGTAGGACTCCTCCTGGCGCGCCTCCTCTTGGCTGCCCCCCCCTTTGAGCCTTTATATACGGAGGCAGGGGCACCCCCTAGTGACACAAGTTGATCCACGTGATCATATTCTTAGCCGTGTGCGGTGCCCCCTTCCACCATAGTCCTCGATAATATTGTAGCAGTGCTTAGGCGAAGCCCTGCGACATTAGTACATCAAGATCGTCACCACGCCGTCGTGCTGACGGAACTCTTCCCTGAAACTTTGCTGGATCGAAGTCCGGGGATCGTCATCGAGCTGAACATGTGCTAGAACTCGGAGGTGCCGTAGTTTCGGTGCTTGATCGGTCGGGCCGTAAAGACATACGACTACATCAACCGCGTTGTCATAACGCTTCCGCTATCGGTCTACGAGGGTACGTAGACAACACTCTCCCCTCTCGTTGCTATGCATCACCATGATCTTGCGTGTACGTAGGAATTTTTTTGAAATTACTACGTTCCCCAACAGTGGCATCCGAGCCTAGGTTTTATGTGTTGATGTTATATGCACGAGTAGAACACAAGTGAGTTGTGGGCGATATAAGTCATACTGCTTACCAGCATGTCATACTTTGGTTCGGCGGTATTGTTGGACGAAGCGGCCCGGACCGACATTACGCGTACGCTTACGCGAGACCAGTTCTCCCGACGTGCTTTGCACATAGGGGCTTGCGGGTGACAGTTTCTCCAACTTTAGTTGAACTGAGTGTGGCTACGCCCGGTCCTTGCAAAGGTTAAAACATCACCAACTTGACAAACTATCGTTGTGGTTTTGATGCGTAGGTAAGATTGATTCTTGCTTAAGCCCGTAGCAGCCACGTAAAACTTGCAACAACAAAGTAGAGGACGTCTAACTTGTTTTTGCAGGGCATGTTGTGATGTGATATGGTCAAGACATGATGCTAAATTTTATTGTATGAGATGATCATATTTTGTAACCAAGTTATCGGCAACTGGCAGGAGCCATATGGTTGTCGCTTTATTGTATGCAATGCAATCGCGCTGTAATGCTTTACTTTATCACTAAGCGGTAGCAATAGTCATGGAAGCATAAGATTGGCGAGATGACAACGATACTACGATGGAGATCAAGGTGTCGCGCCGGTGACGATGGTGATCACGACGGTGCTTCGGAGATGGAGATCACAAGCACAAGATGATGATGGCCATATCATATCACCTATATTGATTGCATGTGATGTTTATCTTTTATGCATCTTATCTTGCTTTGATTGATGGTAGCATTATAAGATGATCTCTCACTAAATTATCAAGAAGTGTTCTCCCTGAGTATGCACCGTTGCAAAAGTTCTTCGTGCTGAGACACCACGTGATGATCGGGTGTGATAGGCTCTACGTTCAAATACAACGGGTGCAAAACAGTTGCACACGCGGAATACTCAGGTTATACTTGACGAGCCAAGCATATACAGATATGGCCTCGGAACACGGAGACCGAAAGGTCGAGCATGAATCATATAGTAGATATGATCAACATAGTGATGTTCACCAATGAAACTACTCCATCTCACGTGATGATCGGACATGGTTTAGTTAATTTGGATCACGTAATCACTTAGAGGACTAGAGGGATATCTATCTAAGTGGGAGTTCTTAAGTAATATGATTAATTGAACCTAAATTTATCATGAACTTAGTACCTGCTAAGTATCTTGCTTATGTATGTTTGATTGTAGATAGATGGACCGTGCTGTTGTTCCGTTGAATTTTAATGCGTTCCTTGAGAAAGCAAAGTTGAAAGATGATGGTAGCAATTACACGGACTGGGTCCGTAACTTGAGGATTATCCTCATTGCTGCACAGAAGAATTACGTCCTGGAAGCACCGCTGGGTGCCAGGCCTGCTGCTGGAGCAACACCAGATGTTATGAACGTCTGGCAGAGCAAAGCTGATGACTACTCGATAGTTCAATGTGCCATGCTTTACGGCTTAGAACCGGGACTTCAATGACGTTTTGAACGTCATGGGGCATATGAGATGTTCCAGGAGTTGAAGTTAATATTTCAAGGAAATGCCCGGATTGAGAGATATGAAGTCTCCAATAAGTTCTATAGCTGCAAGATAGAGGAGAACAGTTCTGTCAGTGAGCATATACTCAAGATGTCTGGGTATTGTAATCACTTGATTCAACTGGGAGTTAATCTTCCGGATGATAGCGTCATTGACAGAATTCTCCAATCACTTCCACCAAGCTACAAGAGCTTCGTGATGAACTATAATATGCAAGGGATGAATAAGACTATTCCCGAGCTCTTCGCGATGCTGAAAGCTGCGGAGGTAGAAATCAAGAAGGATCATCAAGTGTTGATGGTCAACAAGACCACTAGTTTCAAGAAAAAGGGCAAAGGGAAGAAGAAGGGGAACTTCAAGAAGAACAGCAAGCAAGTTGCTGCTCAAGAGAAGAAACCCAAACCTGGACCTAAGCCTGAAACTGAGTGCTTCTACTGCAAGCAGACTGGTCACTGAAAGCGGAACTGCCCCAAGTATTTGGCGGATAAGAAGGATGGCAAGGTGAACAAAGGTATATGTGATATACATGTTATTGATGTGTACCTTATTAATGCTCGCAGTAGCACCTGGGTATTTGATACTGGTTCTGCTGCTAATATTTGCAACTCGAAACAGGGACTACAGATTAAGCGAAGATTGGCTAAGGACGAGGTGACGATGCGCGTGGGAAAGGGTTCCAAAGTCGATTTGATCGTGGACGGCACGCTACCTCTACATCTACCTTCGGGATTAATATTAGACCTAAATAATTGTTATTTGGTGCCAGCGTTAAGCATGAACATTATATCTGGATCTTGTTTGATGCGAGACGGTTATTCATTTAAATCAGAGAATAATGGTTGTTCTATTTATATGAGTAATATCTTTTATGGTCATGCACCCTTGAAGAATGGTCTATTCTTATTGAATCTCGATAGTAGTGACACACATATTCATAATGTTGAAGCCAAAAGATGCAGAGTTGATAATGATAGTGCAACTTATTTGTGGCACTGCCGTTTAGGTCATATCGGTGTAAAGCGCATGAAGAAACTCCATACTGATGGACTTTTGGAACCACTTTATTATGAATCACTTGGTACTTGCGAACCGTGCCTTATGGGCAAGATGACTAAAACGCCGTTCTCCGGTACTATGGAGAGAGCAACAGATTTGTTGGAAATCATACATACAGATGTATGTGGTCCGATGAATATTGAGGCTTGTGGCGGATATCGTTATTTTCTTACCTTCATAGATGACTTAAGCAGATATGGGTATATCTACTTAATGAAACACAAGTCTGAAACATTTGAAAAGTTCAAAGAATTTCAGAGTGAAGTTGAAAATCATCGTAACAAGAAAATAAAGTTTCTACGATCTGATCGTGGAGGAGAATATTTGAGTTACGAGTTTGGTGTACATTTGAAAAAATGCGGAATAGTTTCGCAACTCACGCCACCCGGAACACCACAGCGTAATGGTGTGTCCGAACGTCGTAATCGTACTTTACTAGATATGGTACGATCTATGATGTCTCTTACTGATTTACCACTATTGTTTTGGGGTTATACTTTAGAGACGGGCGCATTCACGTTAAATAGGGCACCATCAAAATCCGTTGAGACGACGCCTTATGAACTATGGTTTGGCAAGAAACCAAAGTTGTCGTCTCTGAAAGTTTGGGGCTGCGATGCTTATGTGAAAAAGCTTCAACCTGATAAGCTCGAACCCAAATCGGAGAAATGTTTCTTCATAGGATATCCAAAGGAGACTATTGGATACACCTTCTATCACAGATCCGAAGGCAAGACTTTTGTTGCTAAGTTCGGAAACTTTCTGGAGAAGGAGTTTCTCTCGAAAGAAGTGAGTGGGAGGAAAGTAGAACTTGACGAGGTAAGTGTACCTGCTCCCTTGTTGGAGAGTAATGCATCACAGAAACCTGTACAGAAACCTATTTCTGTGACACCTACACCAATAAGTGAGGAAGCTAATGATAATGATCATGAAACTTCAGAACAAGATACTACTGAACCTCGTAGATCAACCAAAGTGAGATCCGCACTAGAGTGGTACGGTAATCCTGTTCTGGAAGTCATGCTATTAAATCATGATGAACCTACGAACTATGAAGAAGCGATGGTGAGCCCAGATTCCGCAAAATGGCTTGAAGCCATGAAATCTGAGATGGGATCCATGTATGAGAACAAAGGGTGGACTTTGGTTGACTTGCCCGATGATCGGCAAGCGATTGAGAATAAATGGATCTTCAAGAAGAAGACTGACGCTGACGGTAATATTACTGTCTACAAAGCTCGACTTGTCGCAAAAGGGTTTCGGCAAGTTCAAGGGATTGACTACGATGAGACCTTCTCACCCGTAGCGATGCTTAAGTCTGTCTGAATCATGTTAGCAATTGCCGCATTTTATGATTATGAAATTTGGCAGATGGATGTCAAAACTGCATTCCTGAATGGATTTCTAGAAGAAGAGTTGTATATGATGCAACCGGAAGGTTTTGTCGATCCAAAGGGAGCTAACAAAGTGTGCAAGCTCCAGCGATCCATTTATAGACTGGTGCAAGCCTCTCGGAGTTGGAATAAATGCTTTGATAGTGTGATCAAAGCATTTGGTTTTATACAGACTTTTGGAGAAGTCTGTATTTACAAGAAAGTGAGTGGGAGCTCTGTAGCATTTCTGATATTATATGTGGATGACATATTACTGATTGGAAATGATATAGAATTTCTGGATAGCATAAAGGGATACCTGAATAAGAGTTTTTCAATGAAAGACCTCGGTGAAGCTGCTTACATATTAGGCATTAAGATCTATAGAGATAGATCAAGACGCTTAATTGGACTTTCACAAAGCACATACCTTGACAAGATTTTGAAGAAGTTCAAAATGGATCAAGCAAAGAAAGGGTTCTTGCCTGTGCTACAAGGTGTGAAATTGAGTCAGACTCAATGCCCGACCACTGCAGAAGATAGAGAGAAAATGAAAGATGTTCCCTATGCTTCAGCCATAGGCTCTATCATGTATGCGATGCTGTGTACCAGACCTGATGTGTGCCTTGCTATAAGTCTAGCAGGGAGGTACCAAAGTAATCCAGGAGTGGATCACTGGACAGCGGTCAAGAACATCCTGAAGTACCTGAAAAGGACTAAGGATATGTTTCTTGTATATGGAGTTGACAAAGAGCTCATCGTAAATGGTTACGTTGATGCAAGCTTTGACACTGATCCGGACGATTCTAAATCGCAAACCAGATACGTGTTTACATTAAACGGTAGAGCTGTCAGTTGGTGCAGTTCTAAACAAAGCGTCGTGGCGGGATCTACATGTGAAGCGGAGTACATAGCTGCTTCGGAAGCAGCAAACGAAGGAGTCTGGATGAAGGAGTTCATGTCCGATCTAGGTGTAATACCTAGTGCATCGGGTCCAATGAAAATCTTTTGTGACAATACTGGTGCAATTGCATTGGCGAAGGAATCCAGATTTCACAAGAGAACCAAGCACATCAAAAGACGCTTCAATTCCATCCGGGATCTAGTCCAGGTGGGAGACATAGAGATTTGCAAGATACATACGGATCTGAATGTAGCAGACCCATTGACTAAGCCTCTTCCACGAGCAAAACATGATCAGCACCAAGGCTCCATGGGTGTTAGAATCATTACTGTGTAATCTAGAATATTGACTCTAGTGCAAGTGGGAGACTGAAGGAAATATGCCCTAGAGGCAATAATAAAGTTATTATTTATTTCCTTATATCATGATAAAAGTTTATTATTCATGCTAGAATTGTATTAACCGGAAACATAATACATGTGTGAATACATAGACAAACAGAGTGTCACTAGTATGCCTCTACTTGACTAGCTCATTAATCAAAGATGGTTATGTTTCCTAACCATGGACAAAGAGTTGTCATTTGATTAACGGGATCACATCATTAGTTGAATGATCTGATTGACATTACCCATTTCATTAGCTTAGCACCCGATCGTTTAGTGTGTTGCTATTGCTTTCTTCATGACTTATACATGTTCCTATGACTATGAGATTATGCAACTCCCGTGTGCCGGAGGAACACTTTGTGTGCTACCAAACGTCACAACGTAACTGGGTGATTATAAAGGTGCTCTACAGGTATCTCCAAAGGTACATGTTGGGTTGGCGTATTTCGAGATTAGGATTTGTCACTCCGATCGTCGGAGAGGTATCTCTGGGCCCTCTCGGTAATGCACATCACTTAAGCCTTGCAAGAATTGCAACTAATGAGTTAGTTGCGGGATGATGTATTACGGAACGAGTAAAGAGACTTGCCGGTAACGAGATTGAACTAGGTATTGGATACCGACGATCGAATCTCGGGCAAGTAACATACCGATGACAAAGGGAACAACGTATGTTGTTATGCGGTCTGACCGATAAAGATCTTCATAGAATATGTAGGAGCCAATATGAGCATCCAGGTTCCGCTATTGGTTATTGACCGGAGACGAGTCTCGGTCATGTCTACATTGTTCTCGAACCCGTAGGGTCCGCACGCTTAAGGTTTCGATGACAGTTATATTATGAGTTTATGAGTTTTGATGTACCGAAGGAGTTCGGAGTCCCGGATGTGATCACGGACATGACGAGGAGTCTCGAAATGGTCGAGACATAAAGATTGATATATTGGAAGCCTATGTTTGGATATCGGAAGTGTTCCGGGTGAAATCGGAATTTTACCGGAGTACCGGGAGGTTACCGGAACCCCCCCGGGAGGTATATGGGCCTTAGTGGGCCTTAGTGGAAGAGAGGAGAGGTGGCCAGAGATGGGCCGCGCGCCTCTCCCCCCCTTGGTCC
This sequence comes from Triticum urartu, assembly GCF_003073215.2. Taxonomy (NCBI): domain Eukaryota; kingdom Viridiplantae; phylum Streptophyta; class Magnoliopsida; order Poales; family Poaceae; genus Triticum; species Triticum urartu. Next base: position 702,622,394 of record NC_053023.1, read on the forward strand.
GAATAGGACAAGCAGAGGGGGCCGGCCCCCCTTCCTCCTCTCTCTCCTCTTTCCCCCCTCCACGAATCCTATTCCAACTAGGAAAGGGGGGGGGAGTCCTACTCCCGGAGGGAGTAGGACTCCTGCTAGCGCGCCTCCTCTTGGCCGCCCCCCCCCTTTGAGCCTTTATATACGGAGGCAGGGGCACCCCCTAGTGACACAAGTTGATCCACGTGATCATATTCTTAGCCGTGTGCGGTGCCCCCTTCCACCATAGTCCTCGATAATATTGTAGCAGTGCTTAGGCGAAGCCCTGCGACATTAGTACATCAAGATCGTCACCACGCCGTCATGCTGACGGAACTCTTCCCCGACACTTTGCTGGATCGGAGTCCGGGGATCGTCATCGAGCTGAACGTGTGCTAGAACTCGGAGGTGCCGTAGTTTCAGTGCTTGATCGGTCGGGCCGTAAAGACGTACGACTACATCAACCGCGTTGTCATAACGCTTCCGCTATCGGTCTACGAGGGTACGTAGACAACACTCTCCCCTCTCGTTGCTATGCATCACCATGATCTTGCGTGCGCGTAGGAATTTTTTTGAAATTACTACGTTCCCCAACACTTATACCGCAATGGACCGCATACCGGGCATGCGTTCAGATCCTTGTATGCACCGCGGTAGAGGATGCAGTCATTAGGGCATGCATGTATCTTCTCCACCTCCAATCCTAGAGGGCATACAACCTTCTTTGTTGCGTATGTACTGTCAGGCAATTCGTTATCCTTTGGAAGCTTCTTCTTCAATATTTTCAGTAGCTTCTCAAATCCTTTGTCAGCCACAGCATTCTCTGCCTTCCACTGCAGCAATTCCAGTACGATACCGAGCTTTGTGTTGCCATCTTCGCAATTGGGGTACAAACCTTTTTTGTGATCCTCTAACATGCGATCGAACTTCAGCTTCTCCTTTTGACTTTCGCATTGCGTCCTTGCATCGACAATGACCCGGCGGAGATCATCATCATCGGGCACATCGTCTGGTTCCTCTTGATCTTCAGCAGCTTCACCCGTTGCAGCATCATTGGGCACATCGTCTGGTTCCTCTTGATCTTCCCCAGCTCCCCCCGTTGCAGCATCACCTTATTCAGGGGGCACATAGTTGTCATCGTACTCTTCTTCTTCGTTGTCTTCCATCATAACCCCTATTTCTCCGTGCCTCGTCCAAACATTATAGTGTGGCATGAAACCCTTGTAAAGCAGGTGGGAGTGAAGGATTTTCCGGTTAGAGTAAGACCTCGTATTCCCACATTCAGTGCATGGACAACACATAAAACCATTATGCTTGTTTGCCTCAGCCGCATCGAGAAACTCATGCACGCCCTTAATGTACTCGCAGGTGTGTCTGTTACCGTACATCCATTGCCGGTTCATCTGCGTGCATTATATATAATTAAGTGTCCAAATTAATAGAAGTTCATCATCACATTAAAACCAAAGTGCACACATAGTTCTCATCTAACAACATATAGCTCTCTAGAGCATCTAATTAATTAAACCATACATTTAAACTATGTAAAACATTTCAATGCGAAAACAAATGCGATCATAATCGCAACCAAGGTAACAATTGATCCAACGACATAATGATACCAAGCATCGGTATGAATGGCATATTTTCTAATCTTTCTAATCTTCAAGCGCATTGCATCCATCTTGATCTTGTGATCATCGACGACATCCACAACATGCAACTCCAATATCATCTTCTCCTCCTCAATTTTTTTTATTTTTTCCTTCAACAAATTGTTTTCTTCTTCAACTAAATTTAACCTCTCTACAATAGGGTCGGTTGGCATTTCCGATTCACATACATCCTACATAAATAAAATCTATGTCACGTTGGTCGGCATAATTTTCATAAACAATAAATGAACCAATAGTTATAAAGATAATATATATACCACATCCGAATCATAGACAGGACGAGGGCCGACGGGGGCGGATACCAAAACCATCGCACTATATAAGATGCAATAATAAAAGTAAGAAAATAATACAAGTATCTGTGTAAACATACAAGTAAGAATATTTTTCCTTTCAGAAAGAAGATAAGAACAAGAGGCTCACCACGGTGGTGCCGGCGATGAGCTCGGCACAGGTGATCGACGGCGGTGAAGACGGGGACGGGGCGTGACAGACCGCTAAACCTAGAAAAATATTTTTGGAAAATGGATTTTGGAGGTCGAGCTTGGAGAGGAGAAAGCTTAAGTAGTGTGGCTCGGGCATTCCATCGAACACCTTGTGTGCATAGGAGGTGAGCTAGAGCACCACCAAGCCCTCTCCCCCTCGGCCAGAAAAAAACAGAGCAGTGTGCTCTGCTCTTATGCGAGGGGGTATATATAGGCACTTCATTGGTCCCGATTGGTGGCTTGAACCTGGTGGGCCAGGAGCGAGGCCCATTGGTCCCGGTTCATCCCACCAACCGGGACCAAAAGGTCCAGATGAACCGGGATCAATGGCCCACGTGGCCCAGGAGGCCCCCTGGGCTCACGAACCGGGACCAATGCCCCCATTGGTCCCGGTTCTGGACGGAACCGGGACTAATGGGCTGACCCGGCCTGGACCAAAGCCCTATTTTCTACTAGTGGATGGCCATAATGACCATAATGGCCATTCATCCGCTGCAATTCAGCAGAGGGCGGGATCACAGCAATTTCAAAATAACCAACAGGCCTTCTGTGTGCGCTGTCTGCTCTTTGGCCATGAGAGGACCAATTTCTCTAATCGTATTAAGTGTAGGACTTGCAAAAAATGGGGCCACATAGCTAAAAACTGCTACTCCGCGGCCTAGCCCAGACAGACACAGCCCACCCTCACTTCTCCTGTTCACCCCACCAATTTTGCTGGCCCATCCCGGACGCTTGTGATTCCGAGGTATCCAGCCACTGTTCCCGCTGCGGACTTGGCAGGTGCGGTCAATCAGCCATCATCTCCTGCACGCCTCGATTTTACCTCCTCTGTTCCTTCCCGAGTTAGCTCCCTCCATTACTCCGCCTCTCCTCCCTCCGTTGCTCAAAGATTGCTGGCCGCCACCATCCCCATTGCCAGGAGACCCCAACACCGCTCCACTCCCTCCTCCACTCCATCAGAGAGCAACATTGCCATGGCCTCCTTCCCCTTCGATCCCTCCCCTTTCCTCCCCAACCACCAGAGCATCATAGTAGAAGGGAGGCCAGCAAGAATCAAGGTGTTATCGGCGGCGCCAACACCACTCCATGAGGTATGGGCCATCGCCACTATCGTGCCTATGCCGAATCTGCCGGTGGAGTTCAACACGATGCGCGACGTACTCTCCGATTTCCTCACTGACAGAGGACTAGGGTTCAGAGAAATTACTCAGTGTCCATTCGGGCAAGCCTACATCCAGCTCAACAGTGTCTTTGATCGAGACGATTTGGTGAATCATAGCCCGCACCAGTTTACTGATGTCCATGTCATTTTTCAAAATCATGATAAGGGTCTGAATTGGAGAAAGCTAGTTCTTACTAGGGAGGTCTGGATTCTGCTTTTTGGTTATCCGTTTGACAGAAGGAATATTACAGAAATTAATGATGCGGTCAGTAAGTTTTGGAAATTTGTGATGTGGGATAGAGTTAGAAGCACTAAGGCCAACCAAATGGTGAAGATCAAAGTGGAAGAACTGAGGGATATACCTTCAAGTATAGTTTTTGGAGATGGGGAGCACTCGGATTCTCTGACAGTACTAGTTGTCATTCTGCAGCACCAAGTTCTTGGGGAAGAACCACATGATGAGGATCCTATCCCTCCATTTGGCAATCCCCATCCTCAACTAGCACAGCAACACCATCACCCAAATCAACATAACCACTTTCTGGGCCCTCTTCAATATCATGAAGTGGCTCCACCTGGGAATCCTCCACTGGATCTTAACCTGGCTCTGCACAATGAAGTTAATGAGGATCAAATGGAAGAGGAAGAAGACCCAGAAGAGATGCCTGGCTGGGGCCACTAGGCTATTCCTGAAGGCAACCCAGAGGTGGATCAGGAATTACATCCTGGTGAATTTCTAGAACTTCAGGACTTGATGGCTCCCATGGAGGATGAGCAGCCACTAAATCTGGACCAGGTCCCTCAAAGCAGCCCCACACTCTCTCTGGGACAATCTACCAGCAGTGGCAATACTGGAGCATCTGTGGCTGGTCCCTTTGCGCCACTTGTGCCAGATTTGAATATGTTGGATGAGCCCAATGGGCCAATACAGGAGCAAGCACCAGTAGCTCTAGCTGGGCCCGTTGGCCCACCTCTTATTTTGCAATATTTGGCTGTGCAAGCCCAGGAGATGGCACCCCTTCCTATTGTAGATTTGAGCCTGAACCTAATGCTGATATCAACACAATCAAATGTTATGGACTACAGAGATGACCCTATGCTATTGGAAGCCAGTACCATGACCCAATCTGTGCACAGGACTTTCATCAAGCAGAAACCAGCTGAACATTCTGCAGTTGCTTCTGAACATGACCTCAATCTCATGGATTTACAGCCTCAATCTGTCAGGCCTGAGGACAGACAATATGAACAACTGAATGATACCACTACTAGCTTTACTCTAGCTACTGTTGGTATTGTCAAGCCAACTGAGGTTGGAGCAATGGGTGAGTCAACTTCTTCCTCTGACCTGTCTGCTCCACCTGGTTTTCCATTCCCTGCATTCCTTCCAAGCAATGATTTTCTCTCAGAGACAGAAAACCCACTCATGATGTCTTCTGAGTTGAAAACAGATGATACTTTCAACATAGATCAGAAGATTGAACTTCTGGGTAAGGAAGGTGCTGAAGTTTGGTGCAGGCACTTTGCCCCCCTAAACAATGAACAAGCTGCCATTCAGGTACATGTAGAGTGGATTAATTTTCTATCAGTCACATTCCTTACACCTGACAAATTTGACTGGGCAAAGAAATTTGTTAGTTCAACAGTATGGGAGATCATTACACAAGGAGCCAGCTCTACTACACTGTCATTTGTTATTCCTCAATCTTGTCCTCCTGTGGACTCATCCCTGTCTTTCTCACAATATTTGGCACAGGAAACTCAAGAGCAAGAAGTCAACTCCCCAGCTCCATCTGCACCTCTACTGGCCCCAGTTGCTGTCTCTACTTCGGCCATGCACAATATCAAGAAGAGAAAGGAAAAGGTCCCACTTGTAGAGACTGAGGTAAGGAGAAGTTGTCGTTTACAACAGCTAGCAAAGGGTTATAAGAAAAAAGTTTGCATGGATAGAAATTGTCTATCCTATCATGCTTTACCTGCTCAAATACCTGCAAAAGTGATTAAAAGCCTTAATACCACTTTCTGCAAGGTTGCTGCACAAGATACTACAGAAGAGATGATGAAAACCAAGCGCAAGAAAAGCAAAAGCAACCCAGCTGCAAAGGAGGACACAAGAGCCAGCTCCATTAATTAATAGTCTCAGTCATCTTCAGTGGGCTCTAAGCTCCCTCCCATGAGTTTACTTAGCTCTATCTTTTGGAAACTCTCTTGTAAAGATGTCCAGGGTGTAATCCTTCTGTGGAACAGAACTATTTGGTCTTTTGTAACACTTGCAGCTTTTGGATGGATTGCTGGCAGTTACCTCCACTTGTTTATGGTGTCACTCTTAGAGCTATGTATGTGGATGTTATGGACTGCTTGGTGGATGTTGGGTACTTTGACTGATGTCTACTTTCTATGGGAAAGCCATCTATCTATTCTCATAAGGTGTGCAGCTGTTATATTGTATAAGTACACAGTTATATTATACCTATGACTTTGAATAAGGATTGGTCAATTCTTAACTGGAATATTAGAGGTTTAAATGACCCCAAGAAATGGACAGCTATCAGAAATAAGATTGAGGAGTCTAATTGTGCTATTCTATGTATTCAAGAAACCAAGAGAGAGGTTATTGATAGCAGATTTTTACAAAACTTCTGTCCAAGAAGACTAAGCAAATTTGAATATCTCCCATCAATTGGAGCAGCAGGAGGGCTGATTATGGTTTGGAATGAACAAATCTTCCAGGGCCAACTGTTTCATTCCAACGACTATTCCATTTCTGTCTCGTTCTCCTCCTCCCACAATGGAGATAGTTGGATTTTGACCAACATTTATGGACCTAGCCAACATGATGAGAGACCACACTTTATTGAGTGGTTTAGGCAGTTCCAGACCCCTGAAGAAAGCAAATGGATGGTTCTTGGAGATTTTAATCATATCAGATACCCACATAACAGAAACCTGCAAGGGGGCAATATTCTTAACATGTTAGCTTTTAATGAAGCCATCAGCAACTTATCTCTGGTTGAAATCCCTATCAAAGGCAGAAACTTTACATGGAGTAATATGCAGGATTAGCCTCTGTTGGAAAAGATTGATTGGTGTTTTACCTCTGAGAATTGAACATTAAGCTACCCAGATAGTTTGGCATATCCCCTGGCTAAAACCACTTCAGACCATGTTCCTTTCATGGTCAAGATAGGTACAACTATTCCCAAGTCCCACATTTTCAGATTTGAGAAGTATTGGCTAGAACATGAGGACTTCCTGTCTGTTGTTCAAAACATCTGGAACCAAGAAGTGGACGAGGTAGATAGTGCCAAGATCATTGCAGCCAAGTTTAAGAGACTAAGGAAAGGATTAAAGAACTGGGCCAGAAATCTCGCTGAACTCAAGAAGATTATTGCTAATACTAACTTCTTGATCATATGTTTTGATTATTTGGAAGAAGCCAGAGATCTCACAACTATGGAAGCTAATGGTAGACATATCCTGAAAGCTCATTTGGAAAAAATCCTTAATCACCAAAGACTCTACTGGAAGCAAAGAGCCACTATCAGGAAAATTAAGGTGGGAGAGGCCAATACTAAATATTTTCAGGCAAAGGCTACTATCAAGCATAGGCATAACTGTATTGCTATGCTCAAAGATGAGGATAACTTGGAACATCACAATCACAGTGCTAAAGGTGCAATCCTTTACAGAGCCTTCAAAGAAAGACTGGGTACCACTGTTGCCACAGATAACCCTCTGCTCCTTGAACACCTTCTTACCTCTAATGACAATTTGGCTCAACTTGAAGTCCCATTCACAACAGCTGAGATTGACCATGTGATACTTCATATGCCCGCTGACAAAACTCCTGGACCGGATGGCTTTAATGCTACTTTTTTTAAAAGCATGCTGGCCTATTATTGCTCCTGACTTCTACAAGCTTATTAATGATTTCTATCATGGGACAGTCAACTTACAGAGCATCAACTACTCCTACATCACATTGATCCCTAAGACAGATGCAGCATCCACTCCTGCAGAGTTCAGGCCCATATCCCTGCTGAACTGTACACTTAAAATCATCACCAAGTTGCTTGCAAGCAGACTTCAGAAGGTGATCCTCACTCTGGTGCACAAGAACCAATATGGCTTCCTCAATAATAGGTGCATTCAGGACTGTCTTGCCTGGTCTTATGAGTACATTCACCAATGCCACTCATCTAAGAAAGAAATTGTTCTACTCAAGTTGGACTTTGAGAAAGCATTTGACATGCTTAACCATGACACTATTGTGGAGATCCTACAAGCTAAGGGCTTTGGAAGCAGATGGATTAATTGGATAAAAATGATATATGGCACTGGCTTCTCATCTATCCTTCTTAATGGTATCCCCGGCAAGCAATTTCTATGTAAGAAAGGTGTCAGACAAGGGGATCCTTTATCTCCTCTCATTTGTGTTCTTGCTGCTGATCTACTCCAAACCATGTTCAATCAGGTCATGCTGCACTCCTTGATAAGTTCCCCTCTTATCCATGCTTCTTGCCCAGACTACCCAATCATTCAACATGCTGATGATACTATCCTGGTTGCTAATGCTGATGTTGGTCAACTCCTTCAACTTAAAAATCCGCTTCTCCACTATGCTGCCTACACTGGCCTCAAAGTTAACTATGCTAAATCCATTATGATTCCCATCAACACTCCTTCTGCTAAAATGCTGCAATTACCAGGGATTCTTGGTTGCAAAATTGGTGCTCTTCCCCATGCCTATCTTGGTCTGCCACTCAGTCTCAACAGACCAAGAATTGTGGATTTCATGCCTATGCTGAAGAGAATTGAAAATAGACTCTTAAGTTGCTCTACCTTGCTCTCCACTGGTGACAAACTTACCTTGATCAAATTTGTCTTTGCAAGTATGCCCATCTTCTTCATGTGCTCCTTGATGTTACTCAAAGCAGTGATCAAACAAATTGAAAGTTACCTCAGGAACTGTCTGTGGAGAAAATTTGGGTCTTTGGACTCTGGCCCTGCATTGATTTCATGGGATTCTGTATGTAAACCTAAGGCACAAGGTGGATTAGGTATTCTTGATATCTCTGTCCACAACAAAGCTCTGTTGATGAAATTTCTTCATAAATTTCTTAACAAAGTGGATACTCCCTGGGTGCAAATCATTTGGGAGACACACTACCACAATAGCCCACCAAGTGACAAGCTAATTGGATCCTTTTGGTGGAAGACATTGCTCAAACTCATACCTCTCTACAAATCTCATGCCATTTGTCAAGCTGGTCAAGGTGATACCATTTTCTTTTGGACTGATAATTGGGAGGGTCAACCACTACAGGCTAAATTCCCAGAACTGTTCTCCTTCGCTATTCATAAGGACTGTACACTGCACTTTGTGGATAATCAAGTGGATCTCCACAGCATTTTCCATAGGCCACTCTCCCTGCAAGCATATCAACAATTGGCCAGGGTTGAAGAACTGTTAACTTCCAGGACACCTTCTGATAACAGAGACATATGGAAATATCATTGGGCATCTGGTCAATATTCCTCCATGAAGATGTACAAACGCCTTATGGGTAACTCCAAAGCTCACAACATATTTCAAAATCTCTGGAGTACTAATTGCAGACTGGGGCACAAGATTTTTGGATGGCTTCTCCTACATGACCGAATTAACACAAGAAATATGCTACTTCGACGCAATATGCACCTCCCAGACTCAACCTGTGCTCTCTGCTCTGACAATGTGGAAGAAACTCTACTTCACTTATTTTGGAATTGCCCATTTGCTTTGTCTTGCTGGGATTTCATAGCACCGGGGAGAACCAGAGGTATCTCCACTTTTGACGAGATTGTGCTAATTTCTACTCGGCTTCCTAAAGATTTGGCATTGGATATTATCATTATGAGTTGCTGGAGTATTTGGTCAGTCAGAAATGACAAAATCATTCAGTCTGCTCCACCGGCGATTGATTCATGGAAATTTCACCTGTCAGAAGGACTTTGGGCTGTGCAACTTCGAGCCACAGAAGACAAAGCAATCAAGGTTAAAGCATGGACAGATTTATATCTTTAATGGGTCTACCTATGATTCCTAGAGCAGGGATTGGCTGAGGACATTTGTCCCTTGTTTCATTCTTGTATTATAACTTGTAAAATTTTACACTTTTTATTAATGAAAATACCGTAGAACGATTGTTCTACGGTCAGGGCTAAAAAAACAGATACATGAATCACCGTCTGAATCTTGCAATACTTCTGAGCGTCGCTATGTTGACCTGTTGGGGATAGATGGATTTTGGGGAGAGGCGGAGAGGAAGAAGAAACAGGAAAGCGCAAGAGACTAGCTCGTCTGTGAAGGACTAGCTCGTCTGCTCGTGTGAAGACTGAAGAGTGGCACTGTGGCGTTTTGCTTTTGGGCAGAGCTGATGTGTTAGAAAATAGGATATGGACACCGAGAGTCAAAAAGTTTCTGTTGCTCCATGCTTCCTTGGGAATCCAATGATCTTCTGTGCTTAGATACATGATATATCTGTCTTATATAGACATGTTATATGCATGTTATATCAATGGACCAGGCCATATGTACAAATATAAAGATCACTCCGCAGCATATCGAGATGGAGTGTGAGAAAAGTTTTGGGCATGGGAACCCTTGCCAGCTGCATCACTGCACCGCCCTATGATGGCCCGCCTGACCTCCTGCCAGGCCTACCGCGGTGACGCCCTGCATGCATACTGTTCCCGAAAGCCTAGGGCCTGCCCTGTATGTCTCGGTGCTTAATTAACCTGACACCGCATGTGGTCTGCTGCTCGCTATGACACTGCATGAATCTTCAAATCGAGGAACGGCTTGGATAAGGGGGTGTCGGGGAACCCGGGTGCCATCGCACCTTTTCGTTAACCCCTATATTTATTTGACATATTATTACTGCTGGAGCAACCACGTAGATGCAACAATATCATGTGTATGCTAGTATGAATGCAATATTTGTAGGAGGACATAGAAAGCAATGCTAAAGGAAGAAACTTCAATCTGAGAATGAATCATGATTTATTAACAGAAAATGGGAAGATAGACAAAAAATGCAGAGGAATTCAGTATTCAGTTCCTATTGTATTTGATTCTAACTAGTGAGACTCTGTAAATCCCAAATTATGCATGGTTACATAGGAGTAGTTACACTTACACTACATATCAATGGATTTATTTATGTATTAAGATTCGTTTTCCAATTGTCGGGGGAAATAGAAAGATAATAGCAGGAGCCAACTACAAATTTTATAGTGAGCGAAGTGTACAGTAGGTCCTTGAACTATTTCAAGGATGTCACGTAGAACCTCAAACTATGAAAATAATCGTCCACATCCTCGAAGTACAACAAGTGTGTCATGCTAGGCAAAATATAGAACCTCGGACTACTTTAGTGTTGAACTGATTTTGGATTTGGACAGCACACTTATTGCACTTTGAGACTTGGATGATGGTTTTATAGTTCCAGGACCTACTTGGACGGCATCGAAAAAACGGATGTGATGATGGCGAGTGTGCAAACCTTGCCTGGGTGCCTTGTCAAGCCCTCCCTATGATGCTCGGAGGAGGGAGGGGTCCTGACTCCTGAGGTAGCGCTGTTTGGGTGCCGATCGAGCTAAGCGGGGGAGTGGACCGGCAGCGAGGAGATTTATTTTGGCCGGTCGGCGGGGAAGACGACGGTGGAGCCGAGCCGAGGTCGACCGCTCGCGGAGGCTCAGCCCACCTAATTTTACATCAATCCAATTCTAGATCGATCGTGATGAATGTTGTCACGGAGAGATTTGCTTTGCAAGGAATTAATCCGGTGGCCACTTGGATCACAAAGGAAACCGAATTCGAATTGTTCCTGTTGAGTATATTGTGTACGTGTATATTTGTGTGTAGGGCTCACTTTCTGTTTTCTTGTATAGTTGAGGTTGTGGCCCATCTCTATACTTATATATACGTGCCTGATGCACCGATCAATACATCAAAATTGCACAGCCCATAATTTGTCCTTCTACATGGTATCTATCGCAGCACGATCCTAAACCCTAAGCCACCGCCATCGCCGCGCCTCTCCGCGACGCCGCCGCCGCTACTCCCCGCCGCCGCCACCAGCCGCCGCCGCCGCCACCTCCCCGGTCGCCGTCGCCATCGCTGGTCGCCGCCGCCTCTCCCTACCTCCTCGCACGCCGCTGCCGCCGCCTCTTCCCGAGGCCGCCGCCGCCACGTCTCCAGCTTCCGCCAGCGCCCTACCTCTCCCGCACCTCTCCCTACCACCCGCGCCCCACCCGCACCTTCCCCTGCGCCGCCGCACCTCCCAGTCCGCGCCGCCACCCGCACCGCAAATCCCAAACCCTAACCCTCGTCATGAGCTCCTCCTCGTCCACCGTCTCCAACCTGTTCGCCGGTCCCGATGTCACCCTCGTCCGCGACCTCAACATCCATGAGCGCGTTCCGGTCAAGCTTGATCACACCACCGCATCCTACTCCGCCTGGAAGCAGTACTTTTTGCTTGTATTCCGTGAGTATCTCCTGCACGGCCACGTGGACGGCACCGTGGACTCGGCGCTCATAATCAACGACGAGGAGTGGATGATCCTCGACGCCACCATCATCCGCTGGTTCTACCTCACCATCTTCAGTGACCTCTTCCACACCGTGGTGAACGACGAGGATAACGCCTATGCAGTCTGGACCAAGCTCAATGGCCTCTTCACCGACAACCGGCTTCAGCGCAAGGTCCTGCTCTACGGTGAGTTTTATGGGTGCCAGCAACTTGACTCATCCATCGATGATTTTTGCATGCGCCTCAAGAAGCTCGCCGATGAGCTCCGTGATCTCGGGGAAAAGATCGGCGACGAGCTCCTCATCAGCACCCTCTCCGGCGGCCTCAACGAGGACTTCGGGAACGCCGCCTGCAACCTCACCCTCATCCCGCAGCCCACCTTCGCTAAGGTGGTCGCGTACCTCAAGTTGGAGGAACGCCGGATGCGGGTGGCCCGGACTCGCGCGACCCACACCGCCCTCATCGCTCTCGCCACCGGAGTGGATCTTTGGCATGCTCGCTTGGGTCATCCTAATTCTGCCATCCTTCGCCACATACTTCGGAGTTTTTCTTTCACGTGTAATAAGAATGAGGATCACTCGTGTCATGCATGTCGCCTCGGCAAACATGATCGTCTTCCGTTTAGAGTTTCTTCTCTTGTTGCATCGTATCCGTTTGAGTTAATTCATAGTGATGTTTGGACCTCTCCTGTTGCCAGTAATACGGGCTTTCTTTATTATCTTGTCATACTTGATGATTTTTCGCATTATGTGTGGACCTTCCCGTTGCGCCGTAAGTCGGATGTTATATCCACTCTCGCCGCGTTCTACTCCTATGTTCTCACGCAGTTTGGTCGTCCCATTCTCGCGTTGCAAACAGACAACGGGAAGGAGTTCGACAACTTCGCCGTTCGTAATCTTCTTACCACACATGGCACGATTTTTCGTCTCACTTGTCCGTACATCTCGCAATAGAACGGTCGTGCTGAGCGCATCCTTCGCACTCTCAATGACTGCGTTAGGACACTTCTCTTTCATGCCAATGTGCCTCCACGCTTTTGGCCTGACGCTCTCGCCACCGCTTCTCTCCTTATCAACATCCGCCCATGTCGTACTCGCAGGGACTTTACACCTCATCATCTTCTCTTCGGTGCACCTCCCTCTTATGATGGGCTTCGCATCTTCGGCTGCCTTTGCTACCATAGCATCGCCGCTACTGCGCCTCATAAGCTTGCACCCTGCTCCGTCGCCTGCATCTTTCTCGGCTATCCGCCTAACACTAAGGGCTACCGCTGCTATGATCCCGTCTCCCATCGTGTTTTCACCTCCTGACACGTTTACTTTGATGAGATGGTGTTTCCGTTTCAGTAGCAGGTACCTCTTGTCGCCTCGTCACCGCGGGCCACCGGCGGCTCTTCGGCGACTTTGTCAGGTGGACGGTCTCGTTTGGCTCGTGGACCGCCTCCGGGCTTTGGCGGTCCTCGCGCCCTCATGCCGGCGCCCGCCCGCTCGGCCGACCCTGTCGGCGCAGCTAGCGTCCCTTCTTCACCCGCAGCCCCCGACTCGGGCGCCGTGGGGTCGGGCGCTGCCGGCACGGCCGCTTCTTCACCGGCCCTGACGCCGGCCCCCTCGCCGGTTCCGACGCCGGCCACCACGCCGGCCCCGACACCGGCCGCCTCGTCGGCTGCCTCGCCGGTGGCTCCGCCGGCGCCGCCTGGCCCGATTACACGGGCTCGCGCCGGCGTTCATCGCCCGAGCCTCCGGTACTCGAGTGACGAGTATGTCCTCGCAGCCTCCACCGTGGAGCCGTCGCCTCTTCCCGTGTCCGCTCGCGCCGCCCTTCGTGATCCTCACTGGCTTGCGGCGATGCAGGAAGAGTTCGATGCCCTTCAACGGAACCGCACCTGGACATTGGTTCCCCGGCCTCCTCGCGCCAACGTCATCACCGGCAAGTGGGTCTTTCGCCATAAGACTCGCTCGGATGGTACTCTCGAGCGCTACAAGGCTCGTTGGGTGGTCCGTGGTTTCTGCCAGCGCGCTGGAGTTGACTTCACTGAGACGTTTGCCCCGGTTGTCAAACCGGGCACGATCCGCACCGTCCTCCAGCTCGCCGTCTCCCGCGGCTGGCCCGTTCACCAGATGGATGTCTCCAACGCCTTTCTCCACGGCCATCTTGAGGAGCAGGTGTATTGTGAGCAACCCATCGGTTTCGTCGACGCCTCACTTCCTGGCCACGTGTGTTTGCTGTCCCGCTCTCTTTACGGGCTCAAGCAAGCACCCCGCGCCTGGTACCAGCGAATCGCCGGGTTTCTTCAGACACTGGGCTTCAACGTTACTCGCTCGGACGCCTCACTGTTTGTCTATCGCCACGGTGACACGATTGCATATTTGCTCCTTTACGTCGATGACATCATCCTGACGGCCTCCTCTGCAGCTCTTCTTCAGCAGATTACTCTTCAGTTGCGTGACGAGTTTGCCATTAAGGACTTGGGTGCTCTACATTATTTCCTTGGCATTGAGGTCGTTCGGCGTGCGGATGGTTTCTTTCTTCATCAGCAGAAGTATGCACATGAGCTTCTTGAGCGTGCTGGCATGCTCAACTGTCACCCTGTTGCTACTCCTGTTGACACGAAGGCCAAGGTCTCTGCTCTTGAGGGTTCGCCTGCGTCGGATGCTCCTTCTTACCGGTCTATCGTCGGCGCTCTTCAGTACTTGATTCTCACCAGACCGGATCTTCAGTATGCTGTTCAGCAGGTGTGTCTCCACATGCACGCCCCTCATGACTCCCATTGGACTCTTGTGAAGCGGATCCTTCGTTACATCCGCGGCATGATGACCCTCGGGTTGACACTCACGGCGTCTACTTCCCTGGAGATGGTGACCTACTCCGATGCAGACTGGGTTGGCTGCCCCGATACTCGTCGGTCCACCTCTGGCTACTGCGTCTACCTCGGTCCTTCACTCGTCTCGTGGTCGTCCAAGCGACAACCCACGGTTTCGCGCTCCAGCGCGGAGGCTGAGTACCGAGCTGTGGCCAACGCTGTTGCTGAGTGCACCTGGCTACGACAGTTACTTCAGGAGCTGCATCACGACGTCTCTCAGGCTACGGTTGTCTATTGCGACAACGTTTCTGCGGTGTACCTCTCCGCCAACCCCGTTCATCATCGCCGGACTAAACACATTGAGCTGGACATTCACTTTGTGCGCGAGCAGGTGGCTCTTGGACGCATTCGGGTTCTCCATGTGCCGACTGCACAACAGTTCACCGATGTGATGACGAAGGGACTGCCGACTTCTACCTTCGAGAAGTTTCGTTTCAGTCTTTGCGTCACTGGCGCCGCTTCGACTGCGGGGGGTGTTGAGTATATTGTGTACGTGTATATTTGTGTGTAGGGCCCACCTCCTGTTTCCTTGTATAGTTGAGGTTGTGGCCCACCTCTATACTTATATATACGTGCCTGGTGCACCGATCAATACATCGAGATTGCACAGCCCATAACTTGTCCTTCTACAGTTCCCAACGTGCAGGCGTCGGAGAGGAAGAGCTGCAGCGACGCGCTCCTGGACGGCCTCGGCGCGGCGCTCCTCTGCCGCCGCCGGTGCCCCGGCCACGCCGTGCCGCTGCGCGGCCTCCGCTTCGCCTTCGACCACTGGCATCGGCGGGACAAGGTCGCCGTGGACCAGTGGCTCGCCTACGTGATGATGCCGCCGCTTAGGAACCACCCGGGGCTCCACCTCGACCTGCGCTTCCACATCCGCTCTATCTGTACCGGCAGCTACAATGAGGCCGGCAGCGACTCCGGCGAGGACGAGGAGGAGGAGGAGAAGAGGAATGGCTCCTGGTACTATATCGTCCCACGTAGGCTCTTGTCCTACGCCGCCATCCGGACCCTGTGCCTCAGCTACTGCCGGCTCAAGCTACCGGAGGTGGTTCATATCGACCTGCCACTCCTCGAGACACTGCACCTGACGGGCCTCCGCGACTCCGGCAGAAACATCCAGCGGCTGATCTCGAGCTGCCCCCACTTCACCGACGTGATGCTTGAAGCCCTGTGCAAGCTCAAAAGGGTCTCCCTACTCGACAAACGCCTCCGAAGGGTGGCCCTCCGGTGCTGCCACAACCTGAGGTCCGTTCACATGGACACGTCGGTGGGGGCGTGGGGCTGGGATCCCTGGAATACATAGGCCAAGCACCCGCGGAGTCCCTCCTAAGTCCTAACCCTGCACGGCTCACCGGCGATCATCCATTCGTGCACCGTCGAGTTGTGCAGACCGCTCGATGACCCCGAGGAGTTCACCGGGTTCACGTGGTTCCTCGAGGAAATCTCTGACACCAAGCACCTCAATCTGCACGGGTTCTTCGCCGCCAGGTTCCCGTTGTTCTCCTGCCTGACACGGCTCACGCTGCAAGCTTGTATCCACAGCCGACGGTGCGTCTCCGCGGTTGGCGGGATCCTGGAGCAGACCCCGAGCCTGGAGGTCCTGTCTCTGGTCATGAACGAATCGCGAGAGCCGACGGAGACACAAAGGCATTGTTCGAGCCGAATGCGGAAGGTTCCGAACGAGATCATGGTCCCTCGTAAATTGATCTTCTCCATCCCGTGTCTGCGGCATCGACTGAGGGAGATTAGAATGGAAGATTACGATGGCAGCAAGCCACATAGGAAGCTGGTCAAGTGCTTGCTTCGCAACGCGCTGGTTCTTGAGAAGTTGCACGTCGTGTTTGCAGTGGGGGTGAGACTTAAGTCTGAAGAGAAACCAAAGGTTCAGATGGGAAGATGGGAAGCGAAGCGACCAATTCAGAAAAGATTTTCATTTAACTATAATAACATTTAGTCAAAAAACATCTTACATTATGGAACGAAGGGAGTACTATCGTTGGTACATCATTGCATTATTGTGATGCACACAACCATTTTTTTATTAAGATTCATGCAAATCATCAACAAGAGGAAGGAACTTTAAAGCGCAGCAGCTCTATTCCACAGCGTCGGGCGCACCCTGGCGCTGTTGTCTGACGAGAAAAGTGCAGGTGTTCATCAGGACCCCCACCCAGTAATAGACGCATGCGGGGAGCAGCAGGGAAAACTGCCACTGTACACACATGGTAGACTTCAGTACTAGTTGCATGCATATATGCTGATGTCATCTGATTATATTATGTTACATTTTTTTCTCTCCAAAAAACTACTCCATCCGTCCTAAAATAAGTGACTCGACTTCGTATTGACTTTGTATTAAAGCTAGTACAAAGTCGAGTTATTTATTTTGGAACGGAGGGAGTATAACTTTTGAATCAAGTGTCGAAATTAAGATTTTCTTTCATCATTAGTTTTCTTGTAATGGGTTCTTCAAAACTAGATCCCATAACAGAAAAGACATTTGCTATGAATATTCATATCATGTCAATTGTTAACACAATATACATTTATCATCTCAATTGTAAATTCACCATATATAGGGTGAGAAATAGAATTTGGACAAGTGCTATGAATATTCATATTGGCTATGAATTGGGCCCATTAACAACACCATAACTAAATGAAAACCGATTGAAGTCGAAGATAAAAAAACAAAAACAAAAATACTGCAATGGAGTGTGACCATACACATTGCCGGAGTGGGCTGGTGGGATATTGCACAAGAATCTGTGAGAAGCCTCGTCAGTTTGTCGCTAACGAGCGTCAAACAGGAGCTCTCCTCTCGATGGTAGTACATGGTAGCATAGTTTAGCTAAACCCACATGACTCTATTGTAATTTCTTTACAACTTTTAATACAGTATCTGACGTGTGGATGACAACTTTATAGTACAAGCATGATAACTTTTGTGATTTAGTTTATTTTTCCTGATAAGTGTGTCACTGTACTTTGACATTCTTACGTGACTAAACTTGTCATCGAAAAACGTAAGAGCCGGAGTGCTATGCATCTGACGTGTGGCACTTATCATTTGGGTTTTAGATTGCCCAATTCAGCTCTTCCAGGTACCCGCTTTGCACGCACTGACACACATGTATAGTATTCAGATTGAAATTTTAAGTTTACCTCCCTTGATTGTTCTAGGACTAGAAGTTTATGATTTTTTTCTGTTAAGTGGATACGAGACATTGATGCGTCACGTACTTCAAGGCCTGGCCGTGCAAGGACTATCAAACTAAATTGGCGTAATATTCAGTGGTGCTACTACTCCAGCATAAATTAATTTAGATGAACTTCCTTCAGATTCGGCTGGTCGAAAAAGGATACTACAGTGGACGAAGAATCCTAAGAAGAAACATGAGATCAAATGAAGATATTTAACTAGAGGACCTTTTAGGAAAAGCATACTTTAAATACTTACGCTTCGTTTAACTCGGACAGTTGTTGAAGCTAGCTAAGTTTTATACCGGCATCTTCGATTCAACACAATTGACAGATCTTGGTCATTAATTTCGAACATACATTGAATATGTCCGACCGAACATAAGATTTGCTAATTTGGACCGCATTGTTGATCTTGCTAAATTGTTGGACACTAAGAAGCATCATGCTTTTTCCTTGGTGTATCAACTTCTAAAGTTGGTGCTATTTTTGCTAGTTGCCTGCTTGCCGCAGCGTAGGTGGAGAGGTGTTTTTCATCAATGAATAGTGTCAAGAGTGTGTTGCAATAGAATAGGTAGCTAGTTATCTATGTGGAGAAAGATCTATATTTTGTCGGTACGAATGATGTCATGATTAATCTATTTAAAAATATGAAATATCGAGAGGTAAGTTATAAGTGAGTCTCACATCACTTTTTTTGCTTAACGATCTTTCTTTGTGAATTTAATTTTTTTTTCCTTTTGTTTATCCTATTCGGAAAGTTACAAGAGGAGTGTGTCGACCGTCGAAGTCACCTCTTTTGCTTGTTTTTCTGAATATGTTTTTTTTAGCAAAAGAGAGGCTACCCTCTCCGATATTCATTATAGAAAACCAATGTCTGGACTGTTAAAAGAAGAAAAAGGAAAGGACCACCAATCCTTTACAAACTGGGAGGGGGGTCATCCCAACCCAGCCACCACATGCAAGATCAGCAGCGAACCTAGAAGGGCGGATAACATCTCGAAACATTCCAGGCACAAAAACAACCAGGCGCGACATATGCAAACCAAATAAGTATCTACTACAACTAGCAGCGAGAGTCATAAACTAAGAACCAAAAGCAACGCCAGGAAGATGTTCCAGGTCTTCGCTGGGACGAGACCAGAGTTGTATGACCCACAGCTCCAGAGTGATCCCTCCTTCTGCTGCAGTCCACCTACTCATCCCGGCCTCCATCCTTGGGACGCTCTAAAAATTTCACTTGCTACTTGAGAAGCCTTGCGCCCACCTTTTTGTGTTGGGCTCCTTTATTTGTAAAATAGACCAATCAGTGATCCAAACACACATCATTTTCACAATTGTCATCGGATCCCCAATTATTTTTCTATTAAAGAAAATATAATCTCTGGACCTCCACAAAGACCAAAACATTGCAGCAATCCTCACTTTCCTGAATATATGAGCAAGTGGTGTTATAACTTCTCTCAACAATACTCGATATGGAAATCCTTTTAGTACATTATCATTTACATAATTTATTCATTGCATCTTTTCACTCCTTATATTGCCCCCAGATTTAGCTATATGGTGTTGTCATAGTCCGTGCTATAGTGGGCAATGGTTGACACCGGTGCATGTTTTTTCTAACTTCATCCCTGCCCCAGAGTATTCTTCTAAATCTAATTACGAGTCAGGCTTCTTCCAAGACATTAGCCACAGTAACTATGTGACTAGACGTGATGTTACATAGCCTACTGTATTTATCATACATAGGAACGTAGGTTATTTAGTTAATAATCTAACAATTTTGCTAGAGCACATCTAAATGTGCTCATTGATTTCACATGATAGACATGCAATACTTATGGCACATCTAAATATGTTCTAGACAAACTCATAATCTAAATGTGCAGCCCGTGCCTCATTTTGAGACTCGCAGTTAAGACGCACATTTAGATCATTTAGATTGGAGATCAGATAGCCACAAAAATGACCCATAGTGCCTATGATATTTACTTCAAGACAACTGTGTGCTGCACTGACAAAAAACAAACAAGTAGAAGCAGTAGCTATCTAGTTTGACCCGGCCGGGATGAATGCATGGCTTATCTGTAGGCTTTTCTTTAGAAAGGCTTATCTGAAGACAATAGTAGCATTACCATTTAGTCCAAGCTTGTCTTAGTCTAAGTATCTGACCACGATACTACTGCAGTGCGATACTACTGCACTGAGCGGTACGACCGCCCACTACTGCAGCTCTACTTCCGCGCAGAGGAAAACAAGTCCAGAACCCCGAAAACAAGCGGTAGTGCCTACGGAATTGGAACCGCGGAAATATCGCGCAAGCGGTACTACCGCTGCCCAGGGCAGTACCACTGCTGGAGAGCAACAAAAAGGCCTAAACAAAACAGATGGAAGCAGGAAAGCCTGGACCGCCATAACTTCTGCAAATGAGTTTTGAATTGAGCAAACTCAAACTTATTAGATAGATGACGACAAATGTTATCTAACAGCGACGTCGTCTGAGCCTTCGGCTCCTGGTTGCTGGATTGCTCAGACGACACAGGTGGGCTTAGCAGCACCTTGCATACCAAGCAGCTAGGCTCAGCTCCCGTGCTTATTTTGAGACTCACACTTAAGCTGCATTTAGATTGGAGATTCAGATGGCGACCACAGATGCCCGATAGTGCCTATGATATTTACTTCAAGACAACTGTGTGCTGCACGTACAGCCACAAACTAGTAGAAGCAGTAGCGTTTGACCCGGGGATGATTCCATGGCTTATCTGTAGACTTTTTCTTAGCAAGGCTTATCACTGTAGACAATAGTAGTGCCGTTTAGTCCAAGCTTGTCTTAGTCTAAGTATCTGACCACGATCTACAAACTTGGAAACACGCTCGATCGGGTAACGTGCACATCGAATTTGCGGCGGTCGACAGCGTACCCCGATCGATACACGACACCATGCTTCCTCTTGCCCCATTTTCCACGTCCCACACGTACGATCAGTACGAGTACGAATTGTGCCAGGAGCTGAGCCACTCGATCGTAGCCGCTTGCTGGAGTTACATCAACCGCACACCAACGTAACCATTTTTTTCCGAGGAACCGACAGGAACACCACCTTTTCCTTTAGACGAAAGAAGGATATTTACACACACACAATTGGATATTTCCCAGAACAACGGCGCAACTATATGCGTATGTAGGGGTATGTCCGTTCAGCCCAAACCTATCCGTCTGAACGTGGCGGCTCGATTTTCCCACTGCTCACCAACTCCCAGCGTTGAAACGCCACACCGCCACAGGCACCACCGTTGAACACACAAGCGGCACCGTCAACCGGCTACAGTGCATGGAGGAGCTGCTAGCTCGACCGTGTCGTTGCATTTGTTGGAGCGGTGCAATAGCTAGTGTACCACGCATGTGCCTGCATGAAGAGCCGCAGACATGGTGCTCGTGGGAGCAGTACGCGTCGACGTCGACGACTGACCGGCGCCGAGAAATCATAACCCTCAGCCAGAAGATAATTGTTAGAGAATCGTATTCAGCCGTAGAGTTCACCTACCCTCCTTTGATCTCTTCTCGTGCATTAACAATCTCTGGCGACCTCAGCCTCCAACTCTAGCTACGTACGGCTATATATATACATCACTGGATGATTTTAGCTAACAGCTCACTGCGCCGCACGGTCATAGACACATAGTGATACAAGGTTTTTGTTTTCTTTGTACGTAACCTTGCACTTATCGCCATGAAGGTCACCGTGCTCTCGTCCAGGCCCGTCAAGCCCGATTACGGCGCCTGCGGTGTGCCTCCGGGCAGCGCGGCCGACGTCGTCCCGCTCACCGTGCTAGACAAGGCCAACTTCGACGCGTACATCTCCGTCATCTACGCCTTCCGCCCGCCGGCGCCGCCCAACGCTGTCCTCGAGGCCGGCCTGGCCAAGGCGCTGGTGGACTACCGCGAGTGGGCCGGGCGGCTCGGCGTCGACGCGGCCACCGGCGACCGCGCGATCCTGCTATGCGACGCCGGCGCTAGGTTCGTGGAGGCGACGGCCGACGTGGCGTTGGATAGCGTCATGCCGATGAAACCCACGCCGGAGGTGCTGAGCCTGCACCCGAGCGGCGACGACGGGCCCGAGGAGCTGATGCTCATCCAGGTCACGCGCTTCGCGTGCGGGTCCATCGTCGTGGGGTTCACCGCGCAGCACCTCGTGTCCGACGGCCGTGCCACCAGCAACTTCTTCCTCGCGTGGAGCCAGGCCACCCGCGGCGTCGCCGTCGACCCCGTCCCGGTGCACGACCGCGCCTCCTTCTTTAAACCACGCGATCCGCCGCAGGTTGAGTACGAACACCGCGGCGTTGAGTTCAAGCCCTACGAGGAGGTCGACGAAAACGACGACGAAGGCCACGCCGGGGACGGCGACGTGGTGGTGGTAAACAAGGTGCACCTCAGCCTGGAGTTCATCTCCAAGCTCAAGTCGCGGGCGTCGGTGGGCGCGCACCGGCCGTACAGCACGCTGCGGTGCTTGGTGGCGCACCTCTGGCGGTGCGTCACAAAGGCGCGCGGACTTGACGGGAGCGTTTCCACCAGCGTTGCCATCGCCGTGGACGGCCGAGCGCGGATGAGCCCGCAGGTGCCGGACGGCTACACCGGCAACGTCGTCCTCTGGGCGCGGCCCACCGCCACGGCGCAGGAGCTCGTGACGAGGCCGTTGCAGCACGCGGTGGAGCTCATCAACCGGGAGGTGGCCCGGATCAACGGCGATTACTTCGAGTCCTTCATCGACTTCGCCAGCTCCGAGGCGGTGCAGAAGGAGCGGCTGGTGCCGACGGCCGACGCGGCGGAGATGGCGCTGAGCCCCAACATCGAGGTGGACAGCTGGCTGCGGATCCCGTTCTACGACCTCGACTTCGGCGGCGGGCAGCCATTCTTCTTCATGCCAAGCTACCTGCCGGTGGAGGGCCTGCTCATCCTGCTGCCGTCTTTCGCCGGCGACGGGAGCGTGGACGCCTACGTGCCCCTCTTCAGCCGCGACATGGACGCCTTCAAGAACTGCTGCTACAACCTCGAGTAGATTTACATCGATGGTTGTTTTGAAATGTACTCTCCTTTTTACTTTGCATATTTGAATTCTCTGAAGTCAAATTTCACAAAGTTTAACCGTATTTATATGAAAAAGTATCAACATCTGTCATGCTAAAGTTATATAATATGAAACTTTAAGTCATGACACATCTAGTGGTATTCAGTTCATACCATGAATGTTGACACTTTTTTTCACAAAGTTGGTCAAACTTTACGACGCTTGACTTCAGTTAAATCTTATATATATGCAAACTAAAAAAGACCGGAGGGAGTATCTGCAATTCCACGTATACATATGCGTTGCATGCGGGCGTGTATGCATGCACTATGTGTGGTGCTATAGTAAAGGAGTATGGGATAGAAGTATGGACAAATTTAATGTGTTTATCTCTCTGGTAAGTTGTCGCTAGATACTGTATAACTGAATAAAATACAACAAGTAATGTTATGTGCTGCAACATAGCAGTGGCCATAAAAATGTGTCGTATACCAGAGATTGTGTGTAGGGCGCTTTCAGTTTTGTGAGGATGCTGAGTTGCTAACACAAAATCTGGTTCGATTGTGTTCTTCATTATCCGTGTGTTCAATAGCATGAATTTTCTCACGATTAAGTTTGACTTGTTACAACACACATGAAGCTGAATAGGTCTGTAGGTGCTTAATGATGCTGTTCTCAGATTTTTTTTTAATATGGATGACGCGGAATATCAATCTTCGGTCAAAATGAGAAGATGCATGATTTAACTCATTGCTCAATGCACCAACACGTCTCATGTTTATGATGTCTGCGCTCATTCGGACCCTTCCCCTCCTCCCATGGGTTCCCATGTGAAAACTCAATCCTTTCTAGATTTGGCGTCGGCAACGCTCTTGCATTGTCCCCTTCTTGAAAGCGCCATTGTGGGAAAATGGGCCTGGAAGTGTGCTTAGTTACCGGTGGCTTGGGGCTATGCTTCTGCGGCATCCTTCCTATGCCACTGCTCCTTCCGAAGTGTCACTCCAGTGTCAACCAAAGTAGTCTCCGTGGGCGATGAAGATGTTGATCGTATGACGAGCTCGTCTTGGGTGGATGGTTCACTACTAGGAAAAGGCCTACTAATGGCGCACCTAATTTGGCCATTAATGACGCATTAGTGGTGCGCCATTAGTGCCACGCCATTAGTATATTTTACTAATGGCGCACCACTGATGCGCCATTAGTATCTGGTATACTAATGGCGCACCTCAGATGCGCCATTAGTATATACAACAGTGCGCCATTAGTATGCCTCCCAGGGGGCCATGTATACCCAGGTGTTTTGGCATACTAATGGCGCACAACAACAGGATGCGCCATTAGTAACTTCGGCATACTAATGGCGCACTGTTTAATGATGCGTCATTAGTATCCTTTGGCATACTAATGGCGCACTATGATGTGATGCGCCATTAGTATGAATATTAGGTTTTTTTATTTTTTTATTTTTTGTTTTTTGCACAGGTTACAAAATGTATAATTGGACAAAATATAGACAGCACACATCAACAACAGATTCATTGAATACAATAGAAGATTAGTCTCTGAATACAATTCATCATTTTAGTCTCCGAATACAATTCATCATATTAGTCTCCGAATTGAAAAGACCGAACAAAGATAGAACATTATATTACAAGTCTCGAGACCGCGAGTTTGTCTTCACATTACAAGTCGATATCGATCATCTAAACTACCATCACATAGAAGAGAGCTGCGGTCATCACGATGAGCATCATCACGATGAAACTCGTCTTCATCTGGTTCCTCCAACGCTCCCTCCCTTCTCCCGCTAGATAGCGGGCGTATCTAGATTCGGCCTCGGCCCTAGTGGCGTACCCTTTGTAACTGTTACCGCTGAATCGGTGAACCTGTCTCCGACACTCCTCCCAGTCGTCGTAGACTCCGGGAACCTTACCCTTGTACACGACATACCACGGCATCGCTATGCAGTAGCCAAATGAAACGTTAGTACCAATTCACAGACAATACATAAGCAATATATAAGTATGCAACAGAACGATCGGAAGAGAAAAGCAAGACATTAATAGCATCGATTACATCTAAGTTGAACGACTCTCAAAACCAAAGAGACATACTACAAGTTCATTAAAGTTTAATTACAACATGAGCCAATCGATGTTTCAGAACTAGACACAGCATCACTGCTTTCGACTCGACTCAAGGGACCGGAGCGTGGATGAAGCCGCCGTCTATCGTGGGAGTCATGAAACAACTGGGGTTGTCAGCCTGCATTTGTAGGATTGTGTCGACGTCACTGTTGGACGGTTGATTTCTAAGGTAGAACTGCCCCGAGGTACGAAGGACATCTTGATAGATGATTTCCGCAAACTCCGACTGGATGCGAAAGAATTCTTGTCTGATGTCCGCGTCCTGGAATGCCGACACGCTCGCGGCCCAATCTTTGAGTCTACTCGGTAGCAGAAGTTGATGATGGTCCCGTACGATCGCCCGCATGTGATGGATGGCGTAGTAGGCACCCTTCTGACCGCCAGGCGGCTGCTTGACGCAGCAGAACATCGTATTGTGGGAGAACACGTGCTTGCCGTACTTACGAATAGGCCTGGTGAAGGTGCCTCCAGATTTGACGTAGCCGGGGAGAACATCATCAAGAACCTTCTTGACATTTGTGTAGTCTACGTTCGACTGACGGTCCGGGTCGAAATACGTGGCCATGGAATATTTGGGGCTTAGGAGGATGAGCGTGCAACGTGTGTCACTGCAGAAAACACGGAATGTTAAAAGAAAAACGATCGAAATCTAAGAATTCATATGTTACGGGGCGGTTGAGGGGAGGACTTACTCGGGAAAGTAAGGCACGAGGAAGTTATCCTTATCTTGGTTTGCCAGAATGACGCCTTCGAGGTAAGAACTCGCGACTTGCCGGTCCCCAGTGCTGCCCAAGATCTTGGCACGCATGTAGAAGGGGTCGACTATCACGATGTCCGGGGTCTTGTCGCGAATGATCCGCATCTCCATACTCAGCGAAAATAGCCGAACGAAGGTGTAGTGCAGCGGATGAAGGTTCAACATAGCGTGGATGTCATCAAACCGCAGGACGATCGTACCCCCGATGGAGTTATCCACAAAGCCCTTGCCCTCTGGCACCTTGGCCGCGAAAACCGAGTATGCCACATCCTTCTCTCCGAGACGCCGCTTCTCCAAAGAAAGAACACTGTCATGCAGACTCCGCATAGCACCGGTTGCAGCATCGAGCATATTTCTCGGTAGCATCGGCCTACCCGCCACATGCACCCTCCTCGAGATATCCTCAGGTGAAGGTGGCCCGTCCTGAGCACGGATCGTACTCGGTGCCGGCTGGCCCGCACCCTTGTTAGTCTTTTTTTGCGTGCCTTCTTCTTCTCCTGTAATGGGACCAAGTTCTGCTCACAGACCGCCTTCTTGAGTGTGTTGGGGCTGATAATATTTCGCACCTCGCCTATCTGAGGCTCGGTGAAGTCGGCAGCTGGAGGCGTCTCCTGAGAGCTGAACGGCAGACGACGCCTGTTGCAACTTGGCTTCTCCGCCGGTACCAGCTAGATCGCGCATGTCTTTTGTTGGGTTGGGTTCTTGAGAAGGAGGCCCCATGAAGTCGCCACCGTACCCATGATCGGCAAAGTACTGATCGACGTTGGCAAATGTATCGTCGTCGTCGTTCTGATCCTGTGCCATATGCATGTTTGGATCCAGTGGCATAGGGATGTCCGGCACCGTTGCGGCGGTCTTGCCATGGGGCCGACTTGGCGCCGGCACGACTGGCGGTGTTGTCTTTGGGGTGGTGTCCCCCGCCCCCAAACGAATCTGGCTCTTCAGCCAAAGCAGGGGCCAGCTCAGGCAGGCGCTGAGGGTCATCACGTCATCATCGCCGGCCCCGACGGGTCGAATCGGAGGTAACAACTCGTCGCAGCCTGGCAGCACCCGAACCAGTTGAACCCTAAACAAGTTGGGTGGCATCTGGGTACCGTGGAACAAGGGGTTGCCCGGTTGAACGATTTTGCCCTTGGCGACATCGACCAACTCGTTGTTCACGAAGTGCAGGAGAGTGCACGGAACGTCGGCGGCGCCCTGTGAAAACATGTAGGGCGTCAGGGATGCCCAGTCAAAGGCAAGGAGATGAAGTCCTCGGCCGAGAGAGGCTTAATTAGTTACCGTGATGATGGCGTCGAGCTCGGCTAATGTCGAGGCACCGCCAACGGCGGGCGTGTAGTTGACGGAGGGGCCGCTTGCTGCAGAGGTGCCGGCCGGCGTACACCCGGGTGCATTAAGATCCCGTGCCAGCGTCGGAGACACCAATGGCCCCGCCATCGCGTTCTGCGAGTTGCTGGCCGTGAAGCTAGGAATCGGGGGCGGCCCCTGTTGGCCGCCCGCAATCCACGCACTAATCCCCTGGATCAAGGTAGGCACAATGGCGGTGATCATCCTTCCGAGTTGTTGTTCCACTTGCTCTTGGACAATCTCCGGAATCCGCGCCACCTGTGCCCTGAGTTCTTGAACCTTGCGCGCCTGGCTTTCCGAGCTGGTCTTTTTCTCCTTTCGCCCACCAGTGTTATAGTATGACGACCATTTTGTCAACAAGCCTTTGTCGGCCACACGACCAGCTGACGTCGGCTTACTGAGCTTATCCTTGTTCTTCATTACATTCAACGCCCTATTTAGAGTGGTGTCCCAAGGGTTGCTCTTAGTCGACCCCATGCTACTGCTTTCAGTCGCCTGCGGAAGGAATGTGAACCATTTAGAAATTTGGCTTCATTAACTAGAATGCAACCATATGGAGCTAATTACGCGGGGGTGTATTCCTTACCAGAACAAGCTCAAGCGCCCTGGTCTTCGGATCCGTGGTAAGCTCCTTTGTTTTCGGGTCCTTCTTGTACCGGGCCCTGACAAAGTTCCTGGTCTGCTTGTCACCGTATTTATCGAAGAGGGGCGGTAGGCCTTGCTCGGCACGGTCCGCCTCCTCCTTGTCCCATATAGACTCCGCCACTCTATAACCGCCGGGACCGAGTGTGTGTTCCCCTAAGTTCAGCTCCCGCATTTCTTTCCCCCACTTACTTGATTCGGAGCTTGCGGTGCTCGAGCAATTGATCTTGAAGTCGTTGTAGTCATCTTCGGTGATCGAAGGATTTTTCTCCTTGATCTTCTCATAACTCTCACCTTTCTCGATCATTCTTTTCACATTGCTTTTCCAAGTAGACAGGGCCGTGCTCATCTTCGTGAGGGCAGCACTGTTCACTTTATTCCCTTTGAGGCTTGTGTTTTCAAATTCAGCGGGGAACTTGTATCGTTCGTGCAGCTTCGTGAAGAGGAGCTTGCGCAAATTCCCTCGGTCAGGATGCCTGAGGTTCTCGGTGTTGATCGAGACGGTGCTCCGGAGAATGCACCCGAGCTGAAGCGAGTACCCCTTGACTATTCGTTCGGGCGCCGTTGGATTCCCGTCGGAGTCCACTTCAGTAACTTCCTCCTTGAGGGTGCGGAGCACGGTCGGGCGCCGGTCCTTCCGTTGCCTCTTCGGTTGGCTGCCATCTGTGCGTGCGCCGCCATCATTAGTGGTGGCATCCTCGGCGGCACCATCAGTGGTGGCATCAGTGGGGTCATCCTCGGCGGTACCATTAGTGGTCTCAGGATCGGTGGGGAAGGCGGCGTCTTCATACAAGTGAGATTGTTCCTCCATCTCCTGGGACAGCTCCCAGAATGCCTTGACGCCTGAACCCCCGGCCTCATCGTTGTTGGCCATGTTTCTCTCTAAATAGGAACAAAGTTTGGTCAAAAAGTTGGTTATTGTCAAGGAACAAGATCTCTAAGTTGACCAAATAACCTAATTCTCGAGGAATGTCGCCAAAAAGTTGGTTATTGTCAAGGAACAATTGAGAGATGTTTGTGATATTGCCTAGGTGTTTTGGGATAGAACCTGTTAGTGTGTTGTTGCTAAGGTCCAAGTCCACGTTCTCAGGGTAACCTAGTTCTTGAGGGGTGTGTCTAGAAAGTTGGTTGCTGCAAAGATACAAGGTTGTGAATTTGGTCAAATTGCCTATGATGTTTGTGATATTGCCTTGGATCTTGAAGGCACTGTTGCATGATGCAGTGGTACAGCCAGCATGGGACCTCATCTTTGCAGGCTAATTTTCTAGATTGTAACACTGGGATTTGTGCACAAGCTAAGCTAGCTAAGACAGTAGCTTCCTTGCAACCCACAAAAGACAAAGGAAAAGGGGTGAAAAGGGGGAGATGGTTAGCTTTGATGAGCAAGCAACATCTTCCTAACCCCCTTCTTCTTGTCTCCTCTCACTATCTCTCTCACACACATGGCAAGCAAGGGTGTCTGAGTGTGTGAAAAAATACTAAACTAATCCAACCACTAAAGCAAATTAATTTTTATTTCGGTTGAGAATCAGGCACCTTCTAGGTCAAGAAAATTGGGCATGACCTTTGCTAATTTTCTTGACCTTGGAGTGCCCCATTTCTCAACCGAAACGGAAATTAATCAACGTTTCAGGAGAAAGGGGTCATTTTAGAAGATCACAAGTAGCAGCAGCATCACTTGACAAAATCACAACTAGCAGCAGCAACTCGCAGATAGCAGCAGCAGCATCACTGGACAAGTAGTACAGCAGCAGCAGCAGCAGCATCATCACAAGTAATACACTTAGCTACCAGTTCAGAAATACAGCTAAGATAAGATCATCACCACATTTTAGAAACATAGCTCATCATTTTCATTCTTGCAGATAAGATCATCACCACATTTCAGAAATACAGCTTCATAGGTTGTTTTGAACTCCTGCCAAAACTGAACACAACATATATATACCAAGCATCTTGCCAGCTAGTAGACCAGCTATAGACCATCATTTGTCAGGCCAAATTGAGGCCAAACAGAAAACCAATGTGGCCATGGCACAAAGTCCATGACCCAGAACAGAGCACTTTACTAAAAATGAAGAAGAAAAAAGGCATGCATGCACTGGTTGTAGCAATCATCACTTCTGAATCAAAACACCATGCTGGTGTAGCCATAGGCCCACATTAGTCTAAAATCCTGCTTTATTTTTCACAACAGAAAGGTCAAAACAACCCAGAAGTGATGGTTAACACTTCTAATAAACATGGCAATTTTAAATTATGACACATAATGCCATAATTAATCAAGAGTTACTACTACAGTACTCATGTACTCCATCTTACAGAGTTACTCCATCACAGCAACAACAACCTTGCAGATCAAAAATGATTTGTGTAATCTGGTTGGTACTCTTACAGTTGCATAAATTGAAAAAAAAAATTGATCTGTGTGATCTGGGTTACAGTATCAGCAACCTTGCATTTCATTTTATACAAAATTGTATCCATCACCAAATTCATTGATGTTTCTAAGCAAAATTCACAAGTTCAGAAGATCACAAGTTCACAAGATCTACAGTAGCAGCAGCATCACAAGTTGACAAAATTCAGTGGACTTAGAAGTTAGAGCTAGAGCAGCATCACTAGAGTGCAACTACAAGAACAAGCACCGGCATCACTTAAGCAGCAGCAGCAACAACATCGAGCAGATTACACATCGCGGGTCACTAGAGCGGATTAAGTGATGACAGCCTACTCCTCGGATCTTTGGACAAGTAGCTGACCACCACCAGATGGAGTGGTCACTAGAGAAGATTACACATCACAAACAGGAACTCACTAGAGCAGATTACACATCCAAGCATCACTTAAGCAGTACTCCCGACGAACCAAAGGGGAAAGGGAGGGGATCGACAGAGGAGCTCACCGTCACCTGCAGGTGAGCAAAGCGGGCTTGGGGGAGAGCTCGCCAGAGCGAATTGTCGACGGAGTCCGCCGGGCCGAAGAGGAAGCCGGTGGCGGGGAAGGTGTCGCGGGGGCGTCCGGAGTCCTGCGGCTTGTCCGGGGAGACGTAGTCGAGGAAGGTGGAGTGCTTGGGCACGTCAGTGTGGCATGAGGTCGACGGTTGCCACGGTGGTGCGAGGTGGCCGGCGACGGGCGCGTCGCGCGCGGGTTGCCGATGCAGATCTGGGGGAGAGGAGAAGGCGAGAGGGCGAGGGGAAGGGCGAGGGGAAGCGCGAGGGGGCAAGTGGGGAGGGGGCGAGGAGGCAGGGCGCAGTGGGTCGGGGCAGCCGCGGCGGCGGCGCGGTGGAGGGAGGGACGAGGGAAGGAGCGGCGCGGTGGATCGAGGGAGAGGGAACTGGCGAGGGGGAGAGGGAAGGGGGGATCGGGCGAAGGGGAGAGGGAAGGGGGGATCGGGCACAATACTAATGGCGCACCACCCCTCGGTGCGCCATAAGTACATCCATACTAATGGCGCACCTCACCGTGGTGCGCCATTAGTAGTTTTTTTTCTTATAGCAATGGCACAATACTAATGGCGCACCACCCCTTGGTGCGCCATAAGTACATCCATACTAATGGCGCACCTCACCGTGGTGCGCCATTAGTATTTTTTTTATTTCTACTTATTTGTGTTTAAATATGTTCAAACTTGTTTAAATCATAACAATAATATTTTTTTATAAGACAGTAATAATTTTTTTAAAAATATCATCAAACAGTAATGCCGGTGGAGCGGGGGAGGGTGGAGGGGTGCGGGGGGTCGGCGGCGGCGGTTGAGTAGGGGAATCGAGGGTGCGGGGGGTCGGCGGCGGCGGCCGGTGGACCGGGGGGTGCTCGGCGGCGAGGGGGACCGGATCTGGCGAGGTGGGATAGCGATCAAGATGGAGGGGGATCGAGATCGAGTGTCCATGAAATTTAAAAATATTCATGATAGTTCAAAAAGTGCCCATGAAATACAATCGAGAAATGAAGGCTATGATTTAGATACAATCGATCTTAGCTAGCTATCTGTTCACAATCTTCTTGCCCTTCTTTTTCGCAAATGGAGTTCTTCTGTGGAACGGACGTCCTTTAGGTAGGGTGGTCCTGCTTCTTCTTGTGGTGTATGCTGCTACTTCATCATCGTCATCATGTTCGATCCTCGGGTCGCCGTACTTGTTGAAGTCTTGCTCATTGGCTACTCCATCCATTCCGATGATCTTCCTTTTGCCTCTCATCACGACAACACGACTGGGCTTTGAGGGGTCGGTAATGAAGAAGCATTGGTCCACTTGGGAAGCCAGTACCCATGGCTCATTTTTCGCGGTGACGTTTGCGCCCGCGGTCTTGGATTTGGCTTCGGGTATAACCATGGTGGTGAAATACCGGTCTTCTTTTAGGACGCTCTTGGCCCATCTGACACAGAACATCGGGACCTTCTCTCCAGCGTAGCTCAGCTCCCAGATCTCCTCGATCCTTCCGTAGTATCTGTCCTTGTCGTTACCGGTGTAGGATTCCATCGTTACCCTGGAGTTCTGATAACCATCGGTCTTCATGTCCTTGGCCTCGGTGTAGAATGTGTAGCCGTTGATATCGTACGCCTCATAGGTCATCAGGTTGTGCTCGGCGCCCTGTGACAAGGCGAATATGAGTTGTTCTTCCACGGAAAAATCCTCATGTAAAGGGTACGACAGAAGCTTCTGCTTGAACCAACGCATGAAACATGAGTTGTGCTCTTTGAGTATATCTCCGTCCGTCCTCTGTTGGCCTCGGTCATTGTACGTCTTCTTAATAAAGGTTTTGTGCTCTACCACCCACGGACCGACCACGTCTATGTGTTGTAGCGCGACTAGGTTTGCTCTTTCAAAGTCGGCGAGTCGACCCTCGAAGTCGACATGCATTTCGCGACGACCCTCACGGTGACCCCATCCAGCGAGCCTGCCGAGGTGCCTGTTGACGGGCAGATCAACGGGGTTCTCGATGCCTAGATAATTCGTGCAGTAGGAGATGCACTCTTCGGTCAGAAAGCCCCTGGCTATGCTTCCCTCTGGACGTGACATGTTGCGAACGTATCCTTTGATGACACCATTCATCCTTTCGAACGGCATCATGCTGTGCAGGAACGTCGGCCCGAGTTGGATGATATCGTCCACGATATGGACCAGCAGATGCACCATAACGTCGAAGAATGCGGGCGGGAAGTACATCTCAAGCTCGCATAGTATCACCACGATCTCTTCCTGTAGCCTTCTGAGTTGCCTCACGCCAACAGACTTCCGAGAGATGACGTCGAAAAAGTTGCATAGGCCAAATAGGGTTTCACGGACGTGCGCGTCCATGATCCCACGGATTGCAACTGGAAGTATCTGCGTCATCAACACGTGACAGTCGTGAGACTTCATCCCGCTGAACTTCTGCTTCGCTGGGTCTAGGTATCTGCTTATCTTCCCCGCGTAACCGTAAGGAAGTTTTACTCCTACGAGGCAGGTGAAAAACTGCTCGATCTCCTCCTGACTTAGAGTGAAGCATGCGGGAGGGTAGTCATTTCTGGTCTTCTTGGCCTTCTTGCCTTTGCGACGACTTTCCGTGTCCTGCTTCGCCTCATCATCATCATCATCATCATCATCATCATCATGATCATCATATATAGTGTGAAGCTCCTGCCTGATGCCCATTGATTTCAAGTCTGCCCTTGCTTTCGGCCCATCTTTGGTCCTCTCTGGCATGTTGAGCAGGGTACCAAGCAGACTCTCGCACACGTTCTTCGTGATATGCATGACATCAAGCCTGTGAGGCACACGGTGGATCTTCCAGTACGGCAAGTCCCAGAAAATAGACCTCATTTTCCATACCTTCAGCAGCGGCTCTGGCGCCTTTCGCTTCTTTCCCGGCTCTGGCGCCTTTTGCTTGTTTCCCGACAGTGGGCAGTCTTTCCAATTTTTCAACAGCTCGTCTATTTCCTCGCCGCTCCTCGTACGCGGGCGTCCTCGGGGTTCGGTTTCACCATCGAACAGATCTTTGCGTTTTCTCCATGGGTCATCGTCGCGAAGCCACCTTCGATGTCCCATGAACACGGTTTTCGAAGACCCGGGATCTCTATCTAGCTGGCGATACGTTGTGTCATCCATGCACCTGACGCATCCAGAAAATCCGTGGACCACCTGCCCCGCGACATATCCGTAACCGAGATAGTCGTGCACCGTCGTGAGCAGCGCGGCTCTCATAGGGAAATATTCTTTCTCTGCGGCGTCCCACGTATTGGCTGGCGTTTTCCACACCGTGTCAAGCTCCTCTTTTAGCAACCCCAGATACAGATTGATGTCGTTCCCTGGTTGTTTCGGTCCTTCAATTAGCATACTCATGTGAATGTACTTCCTCTTCATGCACAACCAGGGGGAAGGTTGTACATCCACACAAACACAGGCCAGGTGCTATGTGTGCTTCTCTGGCTGCCAAACGGATTGACTCCATCGGTGCTCGCGCCCAGCACGATGTTCCTTGGATCGTTCCCAAATTCTGGGTCTTCGAAGTTCAACGCTTGCCACTGGCTCGCATCCTTAGGGTGACTCAGCATCTTGCCTTTTTTATCTATCTCCGGATCATTTGCGTCATCTTCTCGCTTCTTCTCTCCCTATCCGCGTGCCAACGCAGGAGCTTTGCTACCTTAGGGTCCGCGAAATACCGCTGCAGACGAGGAGTGATCGGAAAGTACCACACCACTTTTCGAGGAGCTTTCTTCCTCTTCTTGTATCGAGTGACGCCGCACACCGGACATATGGTAGACTCCGCGTGCTCGTCCCGATAAATGATGCAATTGTTCATGCACACATGGTATTTCACGTGCGGTAAATCCAGAGGACACACGATTTTCTTCGCCTCCTCCAAATTGGTCGGGCACTTGTTCCCCTTGGGAAGTCGTTCGTGCCAGAATGACATGTTCTCGTCGAAGCATGCGTCGGTCATTTTGTGTTTTACCTTCATCTCCAGAGCCATGAGCGTTACTTTCAGGCGGGTATCCTCGGGCCTACATCCTTCATACAATGGAGTGACCGTGTCTAACTCAAGTTGATCCATCTTGGCTTTCTCTCGGGCGGCAGCTCTTGCGTTATCCGTCTGCTTGAGAAGCAGCTCTTGAATATGAGGGTCCTGCACCCAGCCCATCGATGGTCCAGCGTCGTCTGCTCCGCCGGCATCATCATCTTCATGATCATGCCCGTCGTCTGCTCCGGCATCTTCCTCATCATCATGTCCTGCATCTTCTACATGATGACTGTGTACAGCATCACCGTCGTGATCATCTCCTGGGGATTCTTCGTCTTCTCGCCCGCCCGAGCCGCGGTGGTTGTCTTGCTGCCCTTCCTCATTTCTTGCCTGGCCCCCATGGATGACTTCGTAGTCATCTTCATCACCTTGCCACCGATAGCCATCCATGAAACCACGCAAGAGCAGGTGGTCCCGCACCTGCCCGGATTCCGGGTCCGCAATAAGGCTCTTCAGCTTGCATCTTCGACACGGACATCTTATCTCCGTCTCGTTCTTTTGAAGCATCTCGGCCTTCGCGGACCTCAAAAACCTATTCACGATGCCTTCGGTCATCATGCGGACCATGGTCGCCTGCGGGGTAGAGCAAAACGATATTTTAGAACCAAGAAAAAATTTGGCATGACTTTCCCTAAAAATAGGACCAAAAAGAATGCTTAATGCCAAAATTCTCGCCGAAACGGAAATGAATCAACATTCCGGCAAAATATTGGCAACTATCGCATTTCAAATACCGGTACACCTCCAAACACAAACACATATGCAACACCACAAACATATGCAACACCACGAACATACATAGATCTAGCTAGGCCATAAAAAGTGCATGTCCACATTGTTGTAGGGAGAACAACATAAATATTGTTGGGGAACATAGAAGAAATTCAAAATTTTCCTACGTGTCACCAAGATCTATCTATGGAGAGACCAGCAACGAGGGGAAGGAGAGTGCATCTACATACCCTTGTAGATCGCTAAGCGGAAGCGTTCAAGAGAACGGGGTTGATGGAGTCGTACTCATCGTGATTCAAATCACCGATGATCCTAGTGCCGAACGGACGGCACCTCCGCATTCAACACACGTACAGCCCGACGACGTCTCCCATGCCTTGATCCAGCAAGGAGAGAGGGAGAGGTTGAGGAAGACTCCATCCAGCAGCAGCACAACGGCGTGGTGGTGGTGGAGGAGCGTGGTACTCCAGCAGGGCTTCGCCAAGCACCGCAAGAGACGAAGAGGAGAGAGGAAGGGCTGCGCCAGGGAGAGATCAAACTCGTATGTTGACAGCCCCAAAACCCTCAAGTATATATAGGGGAGAGGGAGGGGGTGCGCCCCCTTTAGGGTTTCCACCCCAAGGGGTGCGGCAGCCCCAAACCCATCTATGGGTGGCGGCCACAAGGGGAGAAGGGGGAGGCGCACCTGGGGTGGGCCTTAGGGCCCATCTGCCCTAGGGTTTGCCCCCTCCCTCTTGGAGGCGCCTTGGGCCCTTCTGGGGGGGCGCACCAGCCCACCTGGGGCTGGTCCCCTCCCACACTTGGCCCATGTAGCCCTCCGAGGCTTGTGGCCCCACTTGGTGGACCCCCGGGACCCTCCCGGTGGTCCTGGTACGTTGCCGATAAAACCCGAAACTTTTCCGGTGACCAAAACAGGACTTCCCATATATAAATCTTTACCTCCGGACCATTCCGGAACTCCTCGTGACGTCCGGGATCTCATCCGGGACTCCGAACAACATTCGGTAACCACATACAAACTTCCTATATAACCCTAGCGTCATCGAACCTTAAGTGTGTAGACCCTACGGGTTCGGGAACCATGCAGACATGACCGAGACGTTCTCCGGTCAATAACCAACAGCGGGATCTGGATACCCATGTTGGCTCCCACATGTTCCACGATGATCTCATCAGATGAACCACGATGTCAAGGACTTAATCAATCCCGTATACAATTCCCTTTGTCTAGCGGTACGATACTTGCCCGAGATTCGATCGTCGGTATCCCGATACCTTGTTCAATCTCGTTACCGGCAATTCTCTTTACTCGTTCCGCAACACATCATCCCGTGATCAACTCCTTGGTCACATTGTGCACATTATGATGATGTCCTACCGAGTGGGCCCAGAGATACCTCTCCGTTTTACACGGAGTGACAAATCCCAGTCTCGATTCGTGCCAACCCAACAGACACTTTCGGAGATACCTGTAGTGTACCTTTATAGCCACCCAGTTACGTTGTGACGTTTGGCACACCCAAAGTATTTCTACGGTATCCGGGAGTTGCACAATCTCATGGTCTAAGGAAATGATACTTGACATTAGAAAAGCTTTAGCATACGAACTACACGATCTAGTGCTATGCTTAGGATTGGGTCTTGTCCATCACATCATTCTCCTAATGATGTGATCCCGTTATCAACGACATCCAATGTCCATGGTCAGGAAACCGTAACCATCTGTTGATCAACGAGCTAGTCAACTAGAGGCTTACTAGGGACATGGTGTTGTCTATGTATCCACACATGTATCTGAGTTTCCTATCAATACAATTCTAGCATGGATAATAAACGATTATCATGAACAAGGAAATACAATAATAATCAATTTATTATTGCCTCTAGGGCATATTTCCAACAGTCTCCCACTTGCACTAGAGTCAATAATCTAGTTCACATCGATATGTGATTAACACTCAAGGTCACATCCCCATGTGACTAACACCCAAAGAGTTTACTAGAGTCAATAATCTAGTTCACATTTACCATGTGATTAACACTCGATGAGTTCTGGGTTTGATCATGTTATGCTTGTGAGAGAGGTTATAGTCAACGGGTCTGAACCTTTCAGATCCGTGTGTGCTTTACAAATATCTATGTCATCTCCTAGATGCAGCTACCACGCTCTATTTGGAGCTATTCTAAATAACTGTTCTACTATACGAATCCAGTTTACTACTCAGAATAATCTGGATTAGTGTCAAAGTTTGCATCGGCGTAACCCTTTACGACGAATTCTTTTACCACCTCCATAATCGAGAAAATTCCTTAGTCCACTAGTTACAAGGCACACTTCAGGTGCGGTACACAGCATAGCATACTGTAGAGCCTATGTCTTAAGCATAGGGGACGACCTTCGTCCTTTCTCTTTATTCTGCCGTGGTCGAGCTTTAAGTCTTAACTTCATACCTTACAACTCAGGCAAGAACTCCTTCTTTGACTGATCCATCTTGAACACCTTCAAGATCATGTCAAGGAATGTGCTCATTTGAAAGTACCATTAAGCGTTTTGATCTATCCTTATAGATCTTGATGCTCAATGTTCAAATTGCTTAATCCAGGCTTTCCATTGAAAAAACACTTTCCAAATAACCCTATATGCTTTCCAGAAATTCTACGTCATTTCTGATCAACAATATGTCAACAACATATACTCATCAGAAATTCTATAGTGCTCCCACTCACTTCTTTGGAAATACAAGTTTCTCATAAACTTTGTATACACCAAAATCTTTGATCATCTCATCAAAGCATACATTCCAACTCCGAGATGCTTACTCCAGTCCTTAGCTGGAGCTTTGCATACTTATTAGCATATTTCAGGATTGACAAAACCTTCCGGTTGTATCACATACAACCTTTCCTCAAGAAAATCGTTGAGGAAACAATGTTTTGACATCCTATCTGCAAGATTTCATAAATAATGCAGTAATCGCTAACATAATTCCAACAGACTCTTAGCATCGCTACGAGTGAGAAAGTCTCATCGTAGTCAACTCCTTGAACTTGTCGGAAAACATCTTAATGACAAGTCGAGCTTTCTTAATGGTGATACTTACCATCATTGTCCGTCTTCCTTTTAAAATCCATCTGTACTCAACAGCCTTACGACCATCGAGCCGTTCTGCCAAAGTCTACACTTTGTTTTCATACATGGATCCTCTCTCGGATTTTATGGCCTCGAGCCATTCATCGGAATCCGGGCCCACCACCGCTTCTCCATAGCTCGTAGGTTCATTGTTGTCTAGCAACATGACTTCCAAGACAGGATTACGTACCACTCTAAAGTAGTACGCATCCTTGTCATCCTACGAGGTTTGGGAGTGACTTGATCCGAAGTCTCATGATCAATATCATAAGCTTCCACTTCAATTGGTGTAGGTGCCACAGGAACAACTCTTTGTGCCCTGCTATACACTAGTTGAAGTGACGGTTCAATAACCTCATCAAGTCTCCACCATCCTCCCACTCAATTCTTTCGAGAGAAACTTTTCCTCGAGAAAGGACCCGATTCTAGAAACAATCCCTTATTGCTTTCGGATCTGAGACAGGAGGTATACCCAACTGTTTTGGGTGTCCTATGAAGATGCATTTATCCGCTTTGGGTTCGAGCTTATCAGCCTGAAACTTTTTCACATAAGCGTCGCAGCCCCAAACTTTTAAGAAATGACAGCTTAGGTTTCTCTAAACCATAGTTCATACGGTGTCATATCATCGGAATTACGTGGTGCCCTATTTAAAGTGAATGTGGTTGTCTCTAATGCCTAACCCATAAACTATCGTGGTAATTCGATAAGAGACATCATGGTATGCATCATATCCAATAGGGTGCAGTTATGATGTTCGGACACACCATCACACTATGGTGTTCCAGGCTGTATTAGTTGTGAAACAATTTCCACAATGTCTTAATTCTGTGCCAAACTCGTAATTCAGATATTCATCTCTATGATCATATCATAGATCTTTTATCCTCTTGTCACGACGATCTTTCAACTTCACCCTGAAATTACTTGAACCTTTCAATAATTCAGACTCGTGATTCATCAAGTAAATATACTCAACATCTACTCAAATCATCTGTGAAGTAAGAACATAACGATATCCACTACACGCCTCAGCACTCATTGGACTGCACACATCAAAATGTATAACCCTAGCGTCATTGAACCTTAAGTGTGTAGACCCTACGGGTTCGGGAACCATGCAGACATGGCCGAGACGTTCTCCGGTCAATAACCAACAGCGGGATCTGGATACCCATGTTGGCTCCCACATGTTCCACGATGATCTCATCGGATGAACCACGATGTCAAGGACTTAATCAATCCCGTATACAATTCCCTTTGTCTAGCGGTACGATACTTGCCCGAGATTCGATCGTCGGTATCCCGATACCTTGTTCAATCTCGTTACCGGCAAGTCTCTTTACTCGTTCCGCAACACATCATCCCATGATCAACTCTTTGGTCACATTGTGCACATTATGATGATGTCCTACCGAGTGGGCCCAGAGATACCTCTCCGTTTTACACAGAGTGACAAATCCCAGTCTCGATTCGTGCCAACCCAACAGACACTTTCGGAGATACCTGTAGTGTACCTTTATAGCCACCCAGTTACGTTGTGACGTTTGGCACACCCAAAGTATTCCTACGGTATCCGGGAGTTGCACAATCTCATGGTCTAAGGAAATGATACTTGACATTAGAAAAGCTTTAGCATACAAACTACACGATCTAGTGCTATGCTTAGGATTGGGTCTTGTCCATCACATCATTCTCCTAATGATGTGATCCCGTTATCAACGACATCCAATGTCCATGTTCAGGAAACCTTAACCATCTATTGATCAACGAGCTAGTCAACTAGAGGCTTACTAGGGACATGGTGTTGTCTATGTATCCACACATGTATCTGAGTTTCCTATCAATACAATTCTAGCATGGATAATAAACGATTATCATGAACAAGGAAATATAATAATAATCAATTTATTATTGCCTCTAGGGCATATTTCCAACAAATATAGCTTCCCCCATTACTTACCATCAAAACAAGGTAATTTAACCACTTAAATTGAATGAATCTATGGTGAAAATGAGGTGAAAAAGAGGAGGCACCCGAGACAAGGAGGAGGTGGAGAGAATGAAGTGGGGAGAAAGTGATTTTGGGTAGGAGAGGCTCCCCAAAATATCTTGTTGCTGCCCACTTACTAATGGCGCACCAACTCCAAATGCGCCATTAGTAATCCAGGTTACTAATGGCGCACCTTCTGGTGGTGCGCCATTAATAGTTTTGCAAAAAAATTTACTAATGGTGCACTGTCCCACAGTGCGCCATTACTAGTTTGAACTAGTAATGGCGCACGGTGGAACAGTGCGCCATTAGTAGTTTCGCAAAAAAAGGGAATAAAAAATATAATAAAAAAACAACATTAGTGGCGCACTTTCCGACACGTGCGCCATTACTAGTTACAACTAGTAATGGCGCACTTTGTCTGGATGCGCCATCAGTATGTTTGGACAGGCGCACTAGTTCAAAAAAAAATTTGATACTAATGGCGCACCCTGTGCCAGGTGCGCCATTAGTAGTTTCAACTCTAATGGCGTATCAGAAGGTGGTGCGCCATTAGTATATACTAATGGCGCACCGCTTGTCAGGTGCGCCATTAGTGTCAATCCCATCTATAGCCCTTTTTCTAGTAGTGGTTGTGTTGGTGTTTTGTTCCTGACTGGCCGTTGGTTGCTACCGTTCGAGCTTAGGGGTGAGCGACTCTATCGACCGGCGGTGCGGCGCCCTTCAAAGTAGGGTGAGAGGGCAGGGTGGGCCCTTTTCGACGATGGAGGCGGGATTAATTTCAACTTGGTCTGACCATATTATGCAAGACAATGGCATGATCTCCCTCTAGTGCATTGCTCGATAAATGTTCATCGCCTACCTTCACTCCCAGTGTTGGTGTTTTGCTTGGTGGCTGAGGACTATGACTTTCAGGCGTCGCTTCTTGTGTATATTTTTTAGATTGCTTGTTTTGTTTGATGTCTTATAAGTTGATCCTTCAGCACCATATACCTGCACATTGTTCTTTCACTTTTTTTTCTGTTTATGAGAGCGTCATTAAGTTAACACCTGGCCTAGGCCTTTTTTCTAGGCCAGGTCTTGTTGGGGAAAGACAGTCCTGATTGGAACAGGACTTGTTCAAATCCCCGGTCTGTGACAGCGATCGGAAACGTGATCCAAAGATGTGCTAACTGCATATGTTGTGAGATCATATCAGACAAAGCAAACCAGTGATATTGAAATTAAGGAAGTCCAGATAAAAAGAAGAAGGACGTGTCTAGCCGGAGGCCGGCTGCCCACTAGCACTCCATGGTGGGCAGCCGAAAAAGGTAAGTTTTTGTCTTCCTGACTCATATTAAAAAAAGTAACACATGTGTGGACATATTTGAAGAGGATAAATAATTGTAAAACATCAACAGATGTGAACGTATTTAATTTGTGTTTTCAATTTTTAAAAAAATCATAACTTTCAAACCGCGCATTGAAATTAAGATTCGTTTTCACTTTTGAAACCCTCGTGGCGTGCTCTTCGAAACTAGATCCCGCATGGCTATGTTTTGACGGAAAAAAAATTGTGCAATTTTCTTCTTGTTTTGTGCAACTGCCTAGCCGTCGGTGTGCAACTACCTGACAGGGATGTGCAACTTTTCTCCAATACCGTAAACATGTAGATTTCAATGATGGTGCAAAACTAACTCCTTCCAATGAGATGTGCAACTTCGTCTGTTACCCAGGCCAACTGCATAGTAGTTGATCTGCAACTTTTCCCTGCCCGTGGATGTGCTTCATTATTTGCTGCATCGGCCAACAACCTAACAGTGGATGTGCAACTTCGTATACTGCTACGGCCAACTGTCTAACTGTGATTTGCAGCTTTCTCTCGTACCCCATGGATGTGTAGTTTTCCTGCTAGCACACGGCCCAAACCACCCCCTAGTGAGTTTTGCAACTTTAGTACTCTGTTTATATGCAACTTTTTACCATTCAACTGTCCCTGCCTGTGAGATGTGCAACTACGTATATTGCCCCTGGCCAACTACCTAGCAGACTATGTGCAACTCTGTTTGTTGGTCCCGCCAACTGAAAATACAAGTCCGCAAATAGAGAGCGTAGGGAGTTGCACATTGACTAATAGGCAGTTGGCTTGAACAATAGACTAAGTTGCACATATCCCTTGCAGGGGAGGTGGGGTAGGGTGTGCCAACAGTGAAAAACTACGCATCCACGAGTAGGGAGAAGGGTTGCACAACGACTACTAGGTAGTTGGTCGGGACAGTAGACTAGTTGCACCATATAGCACGAAAGTTGGCATCGAAAAAATTTCGTCGAAACATACCCATGTGGGATCTAGTTTCAAAGATCTCGTCACGAGAAATCCAACAGTGAAGACGGATCTAAATTCCGACGCATGGTTTGAAAGATATGACTTTTTAAAATTTTGAAAAATCCGAAATAAATAGACGTGGATCTGTTTTTCGTCACATGTGACAAGTCTGATCGCATTTAATGCTAGTAGTCACATGCACTAGCAGACAATACATGCATATATGCATG
Organism: Triticum urartu; assembly: GCF_003073215.2. Classification (NCBI taxonomy): domain Eukaryota; kingdom Viridiplantae; phylum Streptophyta; class Magnoliopsida; order Poales; family Poaceae; genus Triticum; species Triticum urartu. Next base: position 702,665,715 of record NC_053023.1, read on the forward strand.
CGAGTGATAAAGCGGCCGCTCGTTCTCTCCAACAAGCGCGCATGCACTTTTAAAATTTCAGGAAAGAAGAAATTGAAGGTGTTTTGTTCGGGGATTTTCGTCCATCATCCAATTACAGCAGTATCCCAAAACATTATGTGCATTTTGGTAACGCTGCGTCGTAATTGACTCCACCGTAACATTATGTACACTTTTGCTCGATACCGCCCGTCCCCCACCGTAATCATGTTGCGTTACCGTCCTCTCCGCCTCCCCACGATCCTATCCTCCTCGTACAGAGTCCCCCGTCACGTTGCCCCAATCTTGTTCGCCTTCACACGATCTCCTCTGCCTCGTCGAAGCCGCTGGTCAGCGCCACCACGCCAGCCGCCGGAGCTCGCTCGTTGGCCTGCATCTCGGCGAGGAGCCCCCTCACACCGACGGACCCGAGGACGACCCCCTCCTGTCCATCAGCCTAGACTCCTCTTCTATCCGCACAAACCCGCAAGATCCCTTTCCATGATCTGTTATTGCTATCGTTGGTCGACAAGTCCTTGTTTATTCGCATTTGACAAGATCATGTGGTGAGTCTGTTCTGTGCATACAATCTACAGAACTCACCCAGTCACTTGGTACCTTTACATGCATGAAACAAACAAAAGAGTAGATGCACCTGTTACACCGTGTCCCACTCCCACCGCCGCTTGATTCCATTACTAGTCCTGTTACCTTTGGTTGCACTCAGCCATCTAAATGCTCTTATATATTTCTTTATAACGAGAGTACCAAACACCTCCTAAGATTCACGTTTCTCCGTCTCATGTATACGGCGCCTGGGCTGCGTGAATTATTTACGTTCTTCCGTCAACCTCCAACTCCTGATAATGTAACAAATTAATTGGTTAATTGGTTAGCTAGTTGGTTTAGTGCTGACTTTGCACGAGCTGGTTCTGGTTTCTTCAAACAAGCCTGACCAAGTGACCCCCGACCAAGGATACGTCGCCGTCGCTATCGAATTTCCTGGTCGAATTTCGGGAATACTTATATACCCACTCCAGCTTCCCCCATCACCCGTGTCACCTTATCCACCGGCTACGTAGTCGATTAATTCTAGCTTTCCTCATGCAGCTGGTAACCACTCGAACGCGTTTACCGGTCGGTGTCTGCTGATGTCTGAACGTGGCGTCCCGACCCCCGACTTGATCCATCCCTCTCCTCACCAACTCCTTGCTCCGGGAACGCAAAAAATGGCATGGTCAGGTCAGCGGTGAAGAGCAGAAAATGCCCTTGAGCTGACCATCGTTTCTTTGAAACAGTATGCGTAACACTTGCTCGGCTGGGCACCATTTGACCCTTCTAATCCTCGTTCCTCATCCTCGAACCCTAGATAACCTAACATACTCTGCCCATCCCTTTCAAGCTTCAAGTCAACCGCACTGCATGTGTAGGTCGATCGATGCCCACACCTACCTCTCACACGGCCTCTTGCATTGCATTGCATGCATCGCCTCACCGTGAAGTTTTCCAGCCCGGTGCGCATATCTCCCTTGACGTTGACAGACCCGAGGACGACCCCCTCTTGTCCCTCTGCCTAGACTCCTCTACAATCCTTACAAGCCGCCAAGATCCTTTTCCATGATCTGTTTATTGCCATCGTTCGCCACCAAGTCCTTGTTTATTCACATTTGCCAAGATCATGTGGTGAGTCCGTTCTGTACATACAATCTATAGAACTCATCCAGTTATGTGGTCTGATTACACACACATCCAAACACAGTACAATTTTGTTACTTGATACCTTTACATGCACTAGTAAGCGTGCACGCGCACGTATCGTTTGGAAGTCATGGTTTTCTCTCTCTTAACCTCACCTGCTAAGGGGATAAGAGCATCTACAATTAGACTGGACCAATATGACCCACTCCTATATGTCCACTGACACATCGTGCAGTTTCCAAAAGTGTCTGCTTTTGTCCATCCACGCGGAGTTGTCATTCACATGCATATGATTGGTTAGGATGAGGAAAGAGAGAGAAAAGAAAGAACTAAAGTTGTCTAGGGTGGGCTGCATTCAATGTAGCAAACTGCCTGGACATCCACATTTCTTTCCCATATACAAACTGAGTTTGAGTTTTCACAAACAACCAAAACATATGAGGATGAAGTAGGGGGTCCAATCGGGTGCAACGGCGGAGCTGGGGGGGGGGGGCAGCAGGGGCCACGGCTCCCCCCAACATGCAGGATTTTTTTAATACCTATGCTTATTTATGTAGAGAACCATGTGGTCTGCTGTATGCCTCTCTCCAAAAGTGCATTTTGACAAAATAGAGTGCTAGTATTGTGCACAGAAGATCCCACTGAAAGTGCCTTGCTTTGTTGACTTTTGTTCTCACTCCCAGCCACACACACGAGCCATCCCATTCTTTTCTTTCTCATTCCTGAAGCGTCTCGCTGTCTCTCCTTCTCTGTTCTTCCAAGACCAAGGCGGAAAGAGGAGGAAATTCCCCAAGAACCGCTCCTTAATTCTCTCTTTCTGCGTTTGGAGCACATCAGGAAGCACTCATCCAGGTAAAAGGTCACAGATCTATCACTTTGTTCTTCTTATTTGTATTATCTATTTGTGGATCTGGTTTTTTATTAGAACCATGATTAATCTCGGTAGGATACTCATGGCTAAAAATAAAATGAAGACTATGGATTCTTTCTATAAGAAGAAAATTAGACTTGATGAGGCATTGGTTTCAGATGTTGCTTGTCCTAATTTGGAAGAAGCAGAGGGAGGGGGAGGGGGAGAGGAGGAGGAAGAAGAAAAAGAAGATGATGGAGGGGAGGAGGAGCAACCTGTTGAGGAGGAGGAAGAAGAAGAGGCTCCACTTAGAATTAATAGGGTCGATGATGGTAGTGGTGTTCTGGTAGTGGAAAGAGACCTAGGGCTGCGTTGCCAACTTTGGGATCTTCCTGTCAATGACCAAGAGAAAGCAAGAAAAGCGTATGTGAAATGTGGAGCATATCACTTTAAAAAGGAAATATACCCTCCTACTGGTCCAGAAAGCCACCCACGCAGGTTTCAATATCATTGGTTCAAGGCATTTCCTTGGTTAGAATACTCACCTACAGAAAATGCAGTCTTTTGCTTTCCATGTTTTCTGTTTTCTAAGAAGCCACTTGGGAAAGTTGGATCAGATGTGTTCACTGTGAAAGGGTTCAATAATTGGAGAAAGGTTAACAACGGAAAGAATTGTGCTTTCTTAACTCATATGGAAAATAGTTGTAACTCTGCTCACAACTATGCGGCCAAATGTTATGACAATTTGAAGAATCAACAATGCCATATTGAACAGCTAATGGAGAGACAAACAACAGAAGATATAAGAGCAAACAGGCTGAGGCTTAGGGCAACAATTGATACATTGCGGTGGCTAGCATTTCAAGCCTGCCCTTTCCGAGGACATGATGAAAGTGTGGGCTCAAAGAATCAAGGTAATTTTCTTGAAATGGTAAAACTGATAGCTTCTTATGATGAGGAGGTTGGTGCTGTTGTACTAGGCAATGCTCCAGGAAATGCAAAGTATACTTCACCAACAATTCAAAAAGAAATCATGCATATTATGGCTTGTGATGTGCAAAGTTCAATCCGCAATGAAATTGGCGATGCCAAGTTTTGCCCGCTTATTGATGAATCAAGAGATGAATCTAAAAGAGAGCAAATGGCCATTGTTCTCCGTTTTGTTGATAAACAAGGTTTCAATCGAGAACGTCTTTTTGATCTTGTTCATGTTAAAGATACATCTTCAGCAACTTTAAAAGAAGAAATAGATTTTGTTTTATCCCAACATGATTTGGATGTTCAAAATATTCGGGGACAAGGATATGATGGTGCTAGCAACATGCATGGAGAGTGGAACGGTCTACATGCCAAGTTTATGGAAAAGTGTCCATACGCATACTATGTTCATTGTATTGCTCATCGATTGCAATTAGCTCTTGTTGGTGCATCTAAAGAAGTAACCGAAGTCCATAATTTTTTTGATCATCTTTCTCTTGTTGTCAATACTGTTGTGTCTTCTAGCAAGAGAAATGATGAGCTGCATGCTAATCAAGTGGCTGCAATGGAGCATCTCATTGAGCTCAGTGAGCTTGAAACAGGAAGTGGAGCAAACCAGGCCAGAACTTTGCGGCGGCCTTGTGACACTAGATGGAGTTCTCACTATGGTTCGGTTTGTAGCCTCTTGAAGCTTTACGGTCCTACATTTTTGGTACTAAAAAATATTGCTACTACTAGTGGGTCAGGTTCTTCACCTTCTGCACGAGCTAAGGCTGCTGGTGCTGTTAGGTTGATGATGTCATTTGACTTCGTATTTATTCTGCATGTCATGAAAGAGTTGATGGGAATAACAAATATGTTATGCAAGAAACTACAGCAGAAATCCCAAGATATTTTGAATGCCATGGATGATGTTTCCACTACAAAGAAATTGGTACAAGAGCTAAGAGATGATGGCTGGGCTAAGTTGATTAGTGATGTGAATTTGTTTTGCCAGAAACATGGAATTACTGCTCCAAATATGACTGACAACTATGTTGATTTTATTCAGTCTCATGCAGATGATCTCAGTACAGCCGAGCATCACTATCGGTATGATATTTTTACAGTTGCAGTTGACCAACAACTACATGAACTAAACTGCAGGTTCAGCGAACAAGCAACAGAGATTCTCATCCTCTGCAATTCTTTGAATCCCAAGGACTCATTTAGTTCATTGAACATTGATGATGTATGTTCTCTCGCCTCAAAATACTACCCCGCTGACTTTTCAGAACAGGAAAGAAACAATTTGAGATGTCAACTACAACATTATGAGCTTGATGTACCTACAAATCCAAGGATTCAGAATCTGTCAAGTGTAGGAGATCTTTGTCAACAACTTGCAAAAACAGGAAAATCAGTGGATTATTATTTGATTGACAGGTCATACAATATTTCCGCTCTTGTATTATTTGCTTTGACCATTACATCAAGTGTTAATTGATTTTATTTGCAGGTTAATTCGACTTGTTCTCACTTTGCCTGTCTCAACCGCAACAACAGAACGTGCATTTTCGGCAATGAAAGTTGTTAAAACAAGACTCCAAAATAAAATGGAAGACATGTTTTTAAGAGATTGCTTGTTGATCTACATCGAGAAAGAGATTGCAGTAGGATTCTCAACTGATGCAATTATTGATGAATTCAATACAACGGACCGTCGCGTGGACTTCGAGTGATAACTGTTAGTTCATCAACGTCTAATTGTATATTTTGCTTCCAACCTATTGATGTATAGAGATATGCCTATGTTATGAACACTTGGTTGGTTATATACTTACATATTTTGCTATCTCAGTATGAATTTCTATATATTCTTATAAATTCCATATACCTTATTAAATTTTGGAGTTGTGGTCAATGTTCGGCCCCCCTTGTGTGTATTTCCTGGCTCCGCCGTTGATCGGGTGGACTTTTTCCTTCTCTCCTGTCCGGATTTTCCATCCAAAGAAATGAGGACGAAGTAATGGGGGTCCAATTGTAGATACTCCAAGTGATAGTTTGCTTCCTCCCTTCCGAGTCCCACCTCGCTCCGTCGCTCATGCTTCAGTGAACCGAAAAATTATCGACAACATACCATTCCTGACACGTTTTATCTTCTGATGAACACAACAATCTATTGATCATCATTAAAACAGTGTATGATGTTAGTTACAACCAACTAACTACAATCATGGTATTCATCTCACCAATTTTACGATCATGCACAAATTTATTGCTCGCTCCCTCACACACACAACTTCTTTTAAAATAAAACCAGGTGACTGAGTCTTCAGATGGTAAATCTCTTCGTAGGCATTCCAGATGTAGCATGTTGAGAACATCTTGGCCTATATGATAATGAAGAGGAAAAATAGAGTTCACACGAAGCTAGTATGTTAGTAACCTTAAGATAAATATGAATTACTCCCTCCATCCAACAATATAAGATTGTTTTTCAAGCTAGCATAGCTTGAAAAACGTTCTTATATTATGGGATGGAGGAGTACCTTTTACAAATAACTTTGAAACCACAATCTCCCGCACTTATGTCTTCTCAAGCAGTACTACAACGATACTTTCTGCCAAGCAAAACATCAAAACAGCTAAGAAATATCAAGATAGCTTACAAACAGAAAATGAGTTAATTAGTACTGTCATATTATACTTGAGAAAATAGCATTCTTTCAATATCCAAAATTAGAAAACCATCGATGATTTAGTATGATCGACACATTTACTGGGGATGTGACATGTCATCTGCTCTCCGATGTCCCATATAACATTACAAAAACAGAGAGATTGTTTGCATATATGAAACGAACAGAAGAGCAAAAGCACCTGTTACACCATGATTCCACCGCTACTTGATTCCATTACCAGTCCAGTTACCTTCCTTATATTTCTTCAGGGCACGTTTCTCGGTCTCATATATAGGGCGCCTGGGCTGCGTGAATTATTTACGTTCTTCCGTCAACCTCCAACTCCTGACGATGTAACAAACTGTTATATAGCAATTCTAACGGCAGCAATTAATTGGTTAGCTAGTTTGACCTTTGGTTTAGTGCTGACTTTGAACGAGCTGGTACTGGTTTCTTCAAGCAAGTCTGACAAGGGAAATGGATCGACCAAGGATACGTCGTCGTCGCTATCGAATTTCCGGAGTACTATACCCACTCCAGTTTCCTCCGTCACCCGTGTCACCTTATCCACCGGCTACGTAGTCAAATAATTCCATCATTCGTCATGCAGCTGGTAACTACTAACTACTCGAACGCGTTTACCATACACTAGTGCTAATATATATTCTCCCGCTCGTTGTCTGCATGTCTGAACGTGGCGTCCGGACCCCCGACTTGATCCATCCCTCTGCTCACCAACTCCCAGCAAGCGCTGAACACATGGCAGTGGTGATGTTCCTTCTTCCGGAAATGCAAAAAATGTCATGGTCAGCTCAGGGGTGAAGAGCAGAAAATGCCCTTGAGCTGACCATCGTTTCTTTGAAACAGTATGCGTAACACTTGCTCGGCTAGGCGCCATTTGACCCTTCTAATCCTCATTCCTCATCCTCGAACCCTAGATAACCTAACATACTCTGCCGGTCTGCCCATCCCTTTCAACTGCGTGCGTGTAGTGTAGGTCGAATGATGCCCCCACCTGCTACCTCTCACGGTCTCTTGCATTGCATTGCATGCATATCGCTCCGGCTCATGCATGCTGCCTCACCGTGAAGGTTTCCAGCCCGGTGCTACCTCTCCCGACGGCCGGCCGGCAGCAACTCGCGTGCGCGGATCTCCCGGCAGCCGCGCCTCTCGATCGTGTATCAGCAAGCTGATATCTGCATGGAAACACGTGCGGGCTAAGGCGTCATCAACGACGGCTTGCTGGTATATCCGGCACGTGAGCTCGTCTATGTACGTGAGCAATGATGATTTTGCGGACGATGCATGGACGACACTGGGTAATAATCGTTGGATTGAATCCCTCCATACCTAAGCAATGTCAGATCCTACCATCGTCCACCTGTCGTGCATAAAAGGTCGTGCTTCACGTATGTACTAGCGCCCTAGCGCAAAAAAAGCCAAGCAGCAAACTCCAAGCGCCTACTACACGAGACGACGAGAGGGGAGCGAAAGGAGATCGGCAACTCCCGCGTGTGACTCGTACGAGCGCATCGAGACCGGAAGGGCGACACGCGCAACCGCACACCATCCTGTCCACTCGCCTCCATCCACTCCTCGCCTTCAACCACGACGATCGGGTGCATCATCGGACTACGCGACGTCATCTACGCCGAGCCACCGATCTGCACCAGCAAGCTGAATCCCTCCGTCAAGTTGTGCGACTACATGACGGGGAAAAAACGAACCGTCAAGCACATCTGCTAAAAGCGACACCAACATGCATCATCCACACGACAGACCGGTGTGGAACGAGATGCAATCTCTGACACGACACGATATTGACACTTCGTCGTTACAAGAGACGCCTTCAAGCAACGCATCGTCGTTGAAACGGGGCTGCAACACCATGGCTAAGGTATTTATGACGTTGTCTTCATCAACATTTTCATTAACACTGCTGCCACCTCATCCATAAGATGGATATCTCCAGTGTCCTCTGACAGTACTACTACAAGATGCTTCATCGACGGCAACAAGGACCGCTCAAGACGACGACGTTCACCGCTTCATTCAGGACAACACAAGTGCATCGACACGGCGTCAGTGTAGTAACGACTCATATACGGTCACACGGTTCTGGCAAAAATGATGTGTGCTCGATGTGTTTCCTCCGGTCCTGGCAAAATCGGTGGTCTCATTGCTGACAACGCCCTCTGATATCCGCAAGGTGCATCGTCAATGACTGCAACTCCGTCATCTAGAGCATATCGCAATTTTTTGCACCTCATGCTTTGTGCGGTCTCATCATCCAGGACGACTACACCATTGTCCACGACTACCTCAATCATATCTGCATCATCATGGTCAACTACCTCGACATCGACATACTCGGCTACGTTTACAACTACTAGTTGATGTTCCGCAGGCGCACATGATTTAGTTGTAGTATTTTTGAATTAAAAGTATCAATCCCACATGGAGCACAGGAAATGGTATATGCCTTTTCTAGTGGTTTATCGGAATGTGCCCACAAGTTAATTGTGATTCAAAGCAAATGTGTTGCAAAAGGTGAAAATATTGCAAGAGGTTATAATGAGAATTTAAAGTGCACAAGAATAAAATAAAATACAAGAGGCAATGGAAATGATGAAAACATGAATATGGCTAAGGCGGTCTTAAGAAATCAGGGTTCTCCATTAGTATGTATGCTACGTCACTATGCAGATGCAAAATCCTAGGTTCGGATAACTGATCCACCTCATATGTTTTTGTAAGTGGGCGGAGCCAATTACATATACGTGCATACATGCAGCAGCTCCGTATCAGCTGAATGTGAGGTGGAATGGCGATAGCGTGTATGGTACTCCCTCCGTTCCTAAATACTTGTCTTTCTAGACATTTCAAATGACTATTACATACGGATGTATGTAGACATATTTTAGAGTGTAGATTCACTCATTTTGCTTCGTGTGTAGTCACTTGTTGAAATGCCTAGAAAGACAAGTATTTAGGAACGGAGGGAGTACATGGCTACACATGTTGGCATGTATGTCGTACCAAACTCTGCTCAGTAATAGAAATGATGTGAGGTGGCTTAGTTATCCGACCTAGAATTATGCAATCACATAATTATGTTTTATACACACTAGTGGTGAATCCAAACTCCCCAAGAACATCTTAGCGTTATTGTTGATTCAAATCGCTTTCATTTGTTATCTCGTTCTTTTACTTTACTAGATGACCCGTTGCGCCGATGGTGCAAAAAGCATCAGCCAGCCGAGTCTTCAAACCATGTGCATGTGATAGTTTAAGAGATATGCTTTTATCTCATTATATGGTATCATGACATATGAAAATGAAGCAATGACAATATCTGATAATAGCATACATGGGTTTCATAAAGTAAGTTGTAGTAGGATCAGACTGAAGACATAAAAATATTTGAACACTGATTAGATCATAAGCAAATAGAAACATAGTGAGGATCATGTGGATATATTTAATTATATAAATTTACTGTTTTACCAATCAATCAATTGAAATTTTGTAAATCCAGAGGTGTTGGTTGTGGAACTTTTGGCAAATACTTACCCTTCTCGCACATTGCACCAGGAAATTTGCTGTTGTTCAAACAATGCCGCGTGCAGTCGTAGCATGGTTGACCACGGTTGTATTCAATTCTGCCATTGCTGTTTGCCATCCCTCGGCTGCCGGTAGCAGGCAGATTGAAGTCCAATGGTAAATGAATGTTCAGAGAGTATCACTGAACTTCCTTTGATGGAAGTTAATGTTCTATCTTGTTTGGGCTTACATGAGCAAATATTTTGTTGCAGATCTGTTTGCTATTACTGTCGGACTGTGCGTCATATCAACTATTGTTGCCGCCTGTAGAGACTTATCTGCCTGTATGACTTCTGGAGAAACATGCCTTGTACTCCCTCCGTTCGGAATTACTTGTCGCAGAAATGGATGTATCTAGATGTATTTTAGCTCTAGATACATCCATATTCAAGACAAGTAATTCCGAAGGGAGGGAGTAGCTTTGAAGAGGCATCTGGTTTTCTTCATATGGGTCAGGAATTTAATCTAGGTGGTTTCATTCATTTTTCTGGTGTATGCTACAGCTGAATAACTTGATTGCCTCTGCTGCCAGATGGTCATCATTCCTCTCTTGATGGGTTTGCTGGTTGATCTATCACTGATATCACCCTTCGCCGGGCCTGTTGATGATTTCCCAGTTCTAAACTTTTTCTGCACTTTTCTCCTAGGACGGTTCTCCAAACGCATCTGGATCAAGTCCTTCGTCGACGAAAGGTTGGAAGCGAAACTCAACCGGGCAAAGGAAGATTTATGCGTGGAGCTCAGACTGATGTGGTGGTTCTTTCAAGATGTGTGCGTGCCCGTCGCCGTGAAGCTGGTCGCTGCCCTAGGTGTTCCTTATGTGCTCGCCAAGGTCATCTTCCCAAGATTGGGCTTCTCCGCGGACGTGAACTTGACAGTCTACCGTTACGTGTGGTCGGTCCGCCTCGGCTTGTGGGCACTCTGCTGTCTTGGCAAGGTGTTGCGCGTCGAAATGCACGATTCTATCAGGGACGACCGCTACATCATAGGGCAGAGGTTGCAAGACGTTGGAGACCAAGGCTGAAGACTCTTTGCTGGGAACTTCTTTTTGTATGTAGTCGTAGTAGTTAGTTCACTTCAGAGAGGGATATGGTGAGTGCTATCAACAGTTTGCGCGCAAACGTGTAGGCCACATTACTGGCAAGACGGATGCAAATGTGATGGTTCCAGACAGATAAATTTCCTGCGAAACTTGTAGATAAGGGCTTGGTTTTCCGTGCGGAATAATTTTGCTGAATTCAACATCTGCAAATATCTAACTTGACAAGGCACATTTTGCGTGCTTGTTTGCAAATCACGGCCGGCTGAATTCAGTTACCACTTTGCTTGGCATCCTTGCTTTTTTCATAACACAACCGGCTGAACCCAATGGCTCAATTGCTTGGTCCAAAATCGCAGCATTGAAACTGTGCAGCTCTAGCAGTAACTTGTCACGCCGCGCCTATTGATACATTATGTGAGAAATTCTGTATACGGTGTTACTAAACTTTATACATTAATTATCCTATTAACTGTTCTGTTTTTGCTTGTTCACTTTACTTTTTATGTTATGGTGTATATACAAGAATCATATTGGTAAATCTTTCATAAAGAAAATATTTATTGAATGAAAAGAATCATCACGTCTCTGTCATATTTTTCCGTTTGGCTGGAAGATATTTCCTGTTGGTAAATCTTCTCATCAACCTTTCTGCAAGGGTTTTCTTTTCTCCTCTTTTATTTGATAACTTCGTTGAATTTTCACAAAAAAGTTCTATTGAATGGTGAAGCCATCCCGCGCGGTGCCGCGTGCCGCCGTTATACATGATCTTCATAGGCAACGCCTCAGCACTTTATCCTAGTATATACTAACAGTGTGTATTTCTAATCAAGCAACCAATTTCAAAAAAAGATGGCAGGAAAAATATGTTCAAAATACTTAAGTGATTGTCTTCGAAAAAAATCTTAATGATTGGCTTTCCATCTCAGGTACTGTTGTACTACCATGAGCCACAACTTATGCTACATATTACACAGGTGTTGATCATTGATCAACCCTAAAGTATTATTGTTGTTCATATCAAAGATAAAATTAATTACTTGACAACCCTCTTCTCATAAAAATCACTGAAAATCAGAGTGCACGATATCCCTTGAACAGGATTTTCTTGGTATGAAGATCAATTAATCACAGGAAAAAATGTCATGGTGCAAACCTATATATAGAAGTACCTCATTTAGTATCATAAACTGGGAAGGCTCTACTAATTAGAATGTACATACACGGACCCAAATTTCAGATGTGACATGAAGAAACTGCATGCACCCAAGACTGAGAAGTACAGAAAGAATTTCGAAGAAGCTATGAAGAGACATTTTTCAAGTATGGAGTTTTCTCAAAGCATAAATGAATGGAAGAAACATAGCAAGAGAGAAGCTGCAATGAACATCATTTTGATTTCTACAGAACGCATTATATATTATATCACAGATTCAAGAAATAACCATAAAAGATGTAAAACATTGTAGCAGATTACTCTCCGTCCAACCATCCTTCTAGTACACTTGCTCCCTTGTAGACATTTAACACAAATACACGTTGGCATGAACAAAAAGTAGCACATCCACGGGGATTAAATCAATCAAGCTAATGCTGAAAAAAAATCAATCAAGCTAGCTCCATTAACAAAAAGTAGAACTTGTCCTCCATTCAGTATATTTTGGTGTATAAATAAAATGCACAGAGAGCATCAGGGTTGGGCTGAGCATACAGACCTTGCTGCCACTGGAGGCGATGGAGCTGAGCTGCTTCGTGATGCTTGCCATCCATTTACTGCTACAACCTGAGAGTGAGAAGGAAGGATAGCACATCCAAGAACTGCAGTAGGAAAAACTGATCGCCAACAGATAATAAAATTCAGACACTAAAAAAGATGTATGTATTTTGTGAGGAATGGTTGGTATTAGAGCTAGGCAAATATTGCACGACAACTATTCTAATTGAAAGTATTTTGCAAGAAATGGTACTGCACAACGGAAGTCGAACATGCAACTGTCTGCTCTTAGATTTCAACACATTTTAAACTGCACTTATTCAGAAAAAGCATGCAAATAATAGCCTGTATATATAGAGCAACACCACTTCAGTTTCTATAACTTCAGTAATAAGGTTCTTCTTTATTCAGAGATATACATGTAAACTTGTACAATCAACGGAAAAATACATGTGATAGTAGGTAGAACTACTGTTCTAATAATCTCTCATAGTCACGTGCTCGTGCTATGAAATATATATTTCTCAGAAACTACAAATTGTCTCTGAAAGTAAGGATATACAGCAGCTGGAACTTGCTATGTACAATGGCATGAACCCACTTGCATGCTGCTACAGTGCATGTACTTCCTCTGAAATTAGATGTAGAGCACACTAAATTTCTCGTAAACTTATAATTATCTCTATAAATAAGGATATGCAGCTCCTCGATGTCGATCATGAGCTTGTAGAAGAGCCTCCCATCCCTGACCTGCAAACACATTAATGGAACAATTAACTGAAATGCATGCTAAATTTGCCTCAGAAGAAGATGCACGCATGACTCGAGAGGGAGCTGACCTGAAGACCCATGAGCATATAGCGTGCGATGCGTTCTGTAGCAGCCGCTTCTCCCGACACTCTTGGGGGGGACGACCGGAAGCAGCAGGCCTCACAGAGCCCTGTGTTGACTTCTCTTTTTTTCTTTATCCATTGATCTGTTCGAAGATTCCATGGAGCACCCTAGAAAGGAAGTCATAGTAAGTTTAGCAGATGGTTCTACATGAACAATTGTGCCTAACAACCTTGATGTATTAAATATGCTTGTTGTGTAGAGCTCAATTGCCTCATTCATGAAGTTCATGCCAAACAAGGGTTAAGGCACAGTCCATTTTACACTGCATCCTATTTCCTATGGAGGGCTTCCTGACAGTAAAGCTCTCTTTCAACATATTTCCAAGCTGCAATCCACCAGTAGCAAGCTGAGCCTCATTGCATAAGCAGACATATCACAAAAGGAACATGTAAAGAAAAAGAATTGTGCTTGGGATGGAACACGCATATAACCTTTGATGGTTTATCATCAGCACTATAAGAGGAAACATGTCATCAAACTTTGCAGCGGAAATCATAAACATGGTAATAAGAGAATAACTAAGTTAATAAAGAGAAAAATGAATGTGGAAACAATATATGGTGCATTGTTGAGGAAAGTCCGTTCGCTCTATTAATGGTGAAGTCAAATCTCTTGGAAGAACACAAAATTAGGAGTATAGCAACATAGTTTCTGGATAGAACTGATTTTCTTTTACCTACAGCCGTCCAAACATTACGTCAGACACTTGGTGGGCGTTGGAACAGTCAACTTGCACGGCAGTGGGCAGCCGCGTCCAGACTCCAGAACGATGCTCGATCCATGGCGAGTCCCTCCACGTTGAGCTCCCAGTGCAGGGGCAGCAGAAAGCCACCGAAAGAGGTGGGAGAGGCATGGTGTCATGGGACTGACCATGGTCGTCAGTGCCCTCGTTCTCGTCCGACATGTGGAGGTCCACCGGCTGTAGCGGGGACAAGGGACAGGGAGTGATGTAGGCACGTACAGGAGACACCGGCGGAAGGTGCAGAGCGCCGGCGACAGTACCGTCGAGTCCTATGGCGGGCCACCACGCCGTGCAACCAAAGGTTGACCATCATCTCTGTCGCGAGAGCAGCATGTCAGGGGAGTGGTAGAAGAGGTTAGAAGGAGCAGAGGAGGTTGGGGGGTCTACGGTCATGGCAGCTCCTCACCTTGGCACACTCCAGCCGAGGCGGCGTGACACGTGAGGACCCTCGGGCCGTCGGGGCAGGCGACGCGTGGGGAGTATAGCCACGGCGCAGACTACCGTCGGCAGCACCGCAGCGGAGCACACGGATGTGGAAGATGATTGCGCGTGGGTTTCGGGCGGGACGCGGGCGGAGAGGAGACGGGGGGAAAGGGGAGACGCTGGATGAAGGGAACGGGAGCTCGGCTGTGGAGCGGGGAGGAAGGTGAGGCAGAGCAAAGGAGAGTCTATTTATAGTCTTGTTCGGCGGTGCCGTGGTGGCCTTGACGTCGACGAGGTCTCTCTCGAAGCGCGTAGGGCTAGCGATTTCAGCGGCCACCGACTATACAAACATAACAAATCAGTCAGATTGCAATCTATAGTTAACAGCCAAACTTTGACCGTCTATCCACAGCAAAATCGTCAAATGCACGCAGAAGCGCACCCCGCCAGCTCCCCCACAAATTAACGTGTCACTGTCCTATTGGCCTGATTTTACTGAAAGGAAAAAGTCAAAAAATCCAGATAAATCAAACCAGGCTAGATTTAGTATATTAAGAATGTTTCTTTGGAACAATGGACTCTTGCAATAAAAATTTTTACGGATGACTCTTGCAATAATTAACAGTTCGTTTTCTTTAAGAATAAAGTAAAATGCATGCTTGGCTGTAGCAAGCGCCCGCACAAATGCACGATATGTTTCATGGTGAATCTAAAAGTATCTATGAACCTGGTCAATGTTTACAAAGTTTGACTCGATTTTGGATCCATGGACCCGTTGTCTAATAATCTGATATAGTGTTACCCTGAATCGAGTGAAACATCTTTATTGTGCTACATACTTTTATGTGCGCATATGACGTGACGTCACGCCTTGGGCGTGGCATCGACATCAGAGACCAAAGGGTAAGTAAGCCGGGGTGTGGGCACTGCACACAGCCTGGTGAAGCGTGGCGCGGTGAGACCGAAGATGTCAGTCATGTCGAGCTCCGATGGCTTCATGCCGTCGGGCAGCGCCCAGCTGAACCCGTGGGCGAGCTGCGCGACAGCAAATTCCAGTGAGTAGATGCCAAGCGCCATCCCGGGGCACGAGCGGCGACCGGACCCAAATGGCAGGAACTCAAAGCAGTTGCCCTTGAAGTCAACCCTTGCGGCCTCCCCTTCCCCCGCCATAAACCTCGACGGTCGGAACATGTTGGCGTCCTTCCACACCTTGGCGTCGCGGCCAATGGCGAATACGTTGATCATGACACTGGATCCCCGGGGCACTGAATAGCCACCGACGACACAGTCCTCGACGTTCTCGTGGTGGAGAATCGGGATGGGCGGGTGTAGCCGGAGTGTCTCCTTGATTACACACTTGAGGAAGGGGAGCTTGTCGAGGTCTGACTCGTCCACGTTCCGGTCGAGACCCACCACGTCGGCGAGCTCCTGCTGCAGTCGACAAATGTCGTCGGGGCTGTGCATCATCTCCGTCATTGCCCACTCGATCCCCGATGCCACCGTCTCCGTCCCACCAAACATCACGTCCTGCCGAGCATACACATATAAAACACGCAACCACGTTATATTAGATTTTTATTACGCGTGTGTGCCCGCACACACACAAAAGCAAAAGCAGATCGTTCTCATATGACATACTCACGGTGTACACAATGAGATCACACATGATGTCATACTCACAGTGTAGGAAGATTGGACTTGAAATTGGTTTTAAAAAGGATTTTTTAGATATTTTATAAATTACTTGTGTGATTTTGAAAAGTGTTTTGTATCCTATAAATGGGTTCGCATACTTCTTTCAAATATTCACACAATTTTAAAAATATTGAAGCATTTAAACACCGTACCTGTAATTTTAAAAACAATTTGATGTTTTAAAATATTCATGCAGTTTCAAAAATTTCCATGTAAATTTAAAATGTGTTCAAATATTTATAAAATAAAATGTGCTCAGTTTATTATTTTTAATGTTAATGATTTTTTGGAAAAGTATTAAAGTATTTTTATAAAATGTTGTGTGTTTATAGAAACATTGTTATCTTTTTGTAAAATGAAACATGGAAAACAAAAGTAATAAAAATATCAAGGAAAATTTCAGAAAAAAGACAAAAACACAAAACCGGAATAATAAACGGATAAGCTGGATTTTTTTTTCTGAAAATACTCATAGCTATATATATCCTATATGTGCATCTTCTTTTTTTTTGCGGGAACTATATGTGCATCTTCGACAAGAACGAATGGGGACCACTAGAGCCTGACAGCAATATTTTACGAGTATAATTAAAGAGTTGAAGGCGATGCTCACTCACCAAGATTTTACGAGTAATTAAAGAGTTGACTTAGACCAAAATATTTATAATAATATGAAAACTAAGAATGGAATTTTCGGTGCCCTTACCATGATCATGGCCTTGATATTTTCACGAGTGAGGCGGAGCGAGTTCTGCAGGTCGTCGCCAGCGGTCTTCTTCGGCTTCGCCTCAGGGAGGAACGCGAGCATGTCGTCCACCATGTCGGCGTCCACGTCGTCGGGGTTCTTGCCTCTCCTCATGTGCTCGTCGATGATCCTGTCGATGAACTCGTCCAGGGCGGCGCGCGCGGCGCGGGCGCGCACGTTGAGGCCCTGGTCCGCCCAGCCGAGCCACGGGATGAAGTCGCCGATGCTGGACCCGCCGAAGAGCTGGGAGAACTCCTGCATGATGGCGATGAACTCGTCCCGCTTCCCGGCGTCGCCGGCGGCGTCGGCGCCGAACGCGGCGCGGAAGGTGACGTTCTTGGTGAGGTTGAAGATGAGCTCGCCGAGGTTCACGCACTCGCCGCTCCGCCGTGCCACGGCCCGGACCAGCGCCGCGGACTCGTCGCGCACGGCGAGCCAGGTCCCCGCGCGGCGCCGGCTGAAGAGCTTCATCACGCACAGCTTGCGCATCTGGCGCCAGAAGGGCCCGTAGTGCGCGAACGCCATGTCGGCGCGGTCGTAGGTGAGGTAGATGGCGGCGACCGTGGCTGGCCGGTTCGAGAAGGCGACGTCCTGCGCCTGCAGCACCTCCCGGGCATACTCCGGCGTCGACAGGACGACGGCGTGGACCTGGCCGAGGCGGAGGTGGAGAATGCCGCCGTACCGCTTTGCCAGAGCCGCGAGGCCCCGGTGGGTCAGCTGGTCCATTATGAACATGTTGCCGACGATCGGCAGCGGGTACGGCCCCGGAGGCAGCGGCGGCGCCTTGGCCTTGCCACGCCGCCGCTGCCGCTGCAGCACCACGAAGACCACGGAGGCAATGAAAAGCCAGCTCAGTGGCTCTTTGAGCCATCCCATGGCGATCTTGGCCAAGCCCACCATTGACTGTTACTCAAACTGCTGGAAGCTCTGGCTTTTTTTTGCTTTTTTGTTTCGTTGGGTTATTCGATTGTGGGGTTTCAGGTTGATAACGCTCGCGGAGTGGAGCTGAGGAGGAAAGTGGAGCGAGCCGGGTTTATATAGTGTACTAGTGTGAGATTTGCTAACTGGAGTTAAGTAGGGAAAGGGGTAGGATCTAGGATGCATGGCACAAGAAAATTCAAATGGTAGTGGGAACAACCGTTGCCCCGGTCTTGGTTAGCCCCCTGCGAGAGGTTGGCCTAGCACCTAAGTGGGATGATATGCGTGTACTATTCTGTTTTACCTCTCCCACTAGTACATGAGAGGTATGAAGAGGCGTGCTATGAAAAGATCAGTCGGGGCGCGAGCCGTCAGATGTGATGCCGTGGAGCGACCAAGCGGCCCCCTTCACGGTTGCAACAGAGTTAATGCTACAGAATCCTTTGCAACGGAAATTATGTTGTACAAATTTTTGCAACAGATATCTTGCTGCAGAAAACCTCATCTAGCCTGCTCGATGGCATAATTGCCATTGAAACAAAGACACTTGTTGCAAAAGGCATCTTTGGCTTCTTTAAAAGAAGAAAAGGCGATCGGTAGGAAAAATCACGTGAAGAGAGGGACAAGATGGGGCTCGTGGATTTGGTCTGGCAGCAAGTGACACACCTGCAGCATGGTCGGGCGGGCGTTCATGGTGAGGGAGATGGCCGGCAACAGAGGCCATGAATCTGGGTGATGGGGCATAGGTCAGGGAAGATGGCCATCTACGGGGGCCACAAATCGCAGCTGGAGCACCACGAGAAGGCTGTGCATGGCAGCGGGGAAGAAGAGGCGAGAAGGAAGAGATAAGGTTGCGGTAAGGGAAGCAGACACGTGGCAAGTGGAGGAGACGACCAGTGCCGAAGTGGTTTTCAGTCGGTTGGTCCCAATCATCTCCCTTATCTTTTTTCTTTTTGCGGGTGAATCATTTCCCTTGTCGGGAAGACATTATATAGTTATTTGAAACTGGACGGGGTTCTCCCTTTTTTCTAAAAATAAATAGAAAAGACGAGTTTTCTAAAGCTCGACTGCTTGCTTGAGGGTAGAAAACAAAAATAAGGGTGGAAAGTGCTTTCGGTGGACCGGCTACAGGAGCTTGTTTCTTTTTCCCATCAAAAGCACTCAGTGATCTCATGAAAAGATCACTAATAAGGTTTTACTGTCATCTTATAATTCTACACCTCAAGAAGAAAATCTGAAGAAAAAAAAGGTATACTCGTAGGCATATTATTTGATTCACATGATTTCGAAAACACAATTACAAAATGAGGGAAAACATCAAGCTTCCCCATTGATTACGAGTAAAGAAACTGTCACAATATCCCTCGCAAAACTAGGTTGTCTGAATTGTGACTATGTTTGCCTTATATTGCCACATTATTTTTGTCACACTTGCCACATTTGCCTAACTTGAGTTGCTTAAATTGTTAGCCACATTTTGGCTTGCCTAAGGGAATCTTGCCACACTTTTTATGCTTATGACATGTGAGGTTCACTGCTAATAAAAAAATATTACCTTAGGTGTGGCTAGAACCAAACACCCATCTAACTTGATTAAATTTGCTTAAGATGAGTTGTGGCAAAGTGTGGCAATATGTGACTAGAAACCAAAAAAAATGATACAATACATGGGTTCGGTAGAATTGTAAGGTGACAGAGTGACAGTAAAACCTTAGTCAACGGAACCTCTTTCAGTTTCTAGCTTCGCTCCAATCCTTGAATGCTGGCGGAAGACAGTTACTGGTTGTACCACGTACTACGCAGGACTCGTTCAGAGTCCCCCCGGTCCGTGACAGCAAATGGACCTGTGAGAACGTATCAGACAAGGCGAGCAAGCGATATTATTGAAATTAAAAATATCATTGGAATTCGAGTGTCTCCGTCGCATATTCGCGGCGACCGAGCTGCGTGGATTCTTCACGTTCCCCCGTCAACCTCCAACAGATTATTCAACTCCTGATAATGTAACAAATCCCTAGCAGTCCGTCTATCGGAGTAGTAGTATAAGGGCATCCGAGGCTGACCCGTAAAATACTCTGATACCAAAGACATCATTCAATGCTATCGCGTATATGTCCATCACTAAAAGGCAATTTAAAAATTTTCATCTATCCGTCCTCATAGGCACCTCCTCCTTCGCCTTTATTGTGAATGATGTCCATTATCTGCCGGTCTTCGCCGTAGGTCGACTCCCCACTTTAGGCATACAAGCAAACAAAATTCAGGCACCCATTTGCTCCCCGCCCGCCGTCCGTGAAGAATACTCAGAGAAGAGCAGCGACATTACGTTGACGTCGACGATGAATGGCATGGTAGCGCCTGCCGGAGATTGCCTATCCAGCTGCTTCCCGGCGTAGAAGTACGGAGTCTTGTAATGCTTCGGCCATGGCGGCGTCTGTACGGTGGGCGACACCATCTGCGCACCGCGCCCACAGCCTCCACCTCGTCCGTGACCAGCATGCCTGCCTGCGTGCCCTCCGCCGGCGGCCCGCTTCTTGAGGGTCTCCTCCTTTGCGGCTTTCGCTTTGACGCAACGCTTTTGCCACGTCACCGAGTTGATCTTTCGGGCGAGCGCGATGGTCGGATCCTCGAGCACATCCACCACATCCTCCATCTCCGACAGGCTCTCCTCTAGTTCCATGCGGCGGTGGCGGCCGAAGGGAAGAAGATAGCGGGAGAAAAGAGCAGGAGTTGGATGGAGAGCGGCGGGATGGAAGAAGGGATTGTGGATTTTGTCGCGGAAACATGGCGGGCAGCTACAAAAGCGCACGCTCCGCCTGCCTTTGGGGTGTGTCAGAAATATCGGAGTCCTACGTGTTTGTTGTCCGGACTCTCGCAAAACCCCATGTTTAGTTTCAGTTTACCGAAAAAACGTGGCCCAGACCGCTCGATCGACACAGGACCGCGTTGAGTGGCACAACTCATCCAGACCGCTCTGTCCGAACGTATGCTAACAGTTTGAGGCTCGGCTTGGGAGATGGACTAGGTCTATTTGCCGCGAGCCCGCGATGATAGCAATCGATTGGTTAGCTAGTTTGACCGTAGTTTGGCATCGACTCTGCACGAGCTGGTGTACTACTACTAGTTTCTTCAAACAGATCTGACCAGGGGAGTACACTAGTTTCTTCCGGGAAGGGGAAAAAATGGCATGGTCGGCTCAGCTCAGCTCAAGGGTTCCACTTCGTTGAACTTCCTCCACCTCTAGGGGAGGAGAGCAGAAAATGTCAAGCTTGGCCTTGACCACCGCTTCGTTCGTTGAATATGAAAGAGTATACCAGTTGCTCGGTTTGGCATCATTTGACATTTTGACCCGTCCAATCCCCATCCCCGAACCGTAGATAACCTAACATACTCTGGCCATCCCGTTCAAACTTCAAGTCAACTGCGCCTGCGCGCAACGTGTGTTGGTCCATCGATGCCCCCCACCTGCCTCTCACGATGTCTTGCATGCAGCCTCACCGTCCGATCACCATGCTAGTTGTAAAGTGATAATTTTTGTGGGGTCTGACATCTTGTTGAAAAATATGTTTGTGTGAAAGCAGTCCAAAAAAGAGGTGCTGCAGTGTAGTGGGACGGTGATGTACGGCATGGCGCATCTTGCCGCCGTTGTCACCGTCGCATGGCGGTGATGTACGGTACGGCTTTCTTTCGAGCATGGGTGCGGGACGAAGCTGCTATGATATTCGACTCCTCCGTGAGTTTTGACAGCTCTCGCTCGTTTGCCTTTGACAGCGAGACACAATTTATAGACGGCAGTTTGACGTAAAGGGTATGGTTGTGCAGTGATGGTGACGATTATATAGCTGCTAGGATCGTGAAAAAATGATGACGACGACACATGATTGATTTTGTTTTGGTGATGCTTCTTCAGTGCCCGGTCTTGAGCTCGGGAGTGAAAACTCTAGGTCTGACCCATGTGGGTTATACATGACAATGACGATGTTTTTGCGTTGTTACCTTGCTGAAGGTGTTGCGAGGATATGCTTGGACTTGTTTTTCAGGGTGAAAACTTTGAATCTGACCTATGGTGGTTGGACCTGATGACCATAATGCTTGAGCGTTGTTTCATTCTTGAAGGTGTTGCTGTTAAACAACATCGTTGTCCTCATGGCGTCAAGAGATGATTAGTGTAGATATATTCGTTATTGTAGTTTGTGATGTTGCTTTGATCACTTTGAGATCTTTTTTTTTTCTTTTCTCACTCCGACATGGCTTTAGTCTTCTATGACTTTACTCTTTTGTCGTCGTGTTTTGTATGCGTTTGTTAGTGTTGGTTATGTGCATTCTACTAGTTATGTGGAGGCCGTGTGTACGTTCACTGTGTTTGTATCCATTTAATGCTTCATTTTGAGTCCGTAAAATTCACCCATTGTTGAAAAACAATAGATCTGTCTACGTTTCAGTCGACGAGACTTACTCCGTCCGATGACATAATCCAACAATAGATCTGTCTCCGTTTCAGTCGACGAGACTTACTCCGTCCGATGACATAATCCAATAGTTGCCCAGCCCATTTTAGTCCTTCATCTAGTCTGGGTTTTTTCTATCATTGTCTTGCCGGCCTTGTTATTGCCTTCGTCTTTTTCTTGGTTATTACTCTGTTTTTTCAGGGAGCTCCCTATTCAGCGCTGTTAGCGCTGCGTAACACAATCGGCGCTCGCTACAAGGCCAAATGGGCCGGCTCATGAAGGCGCACCGCACATAATGGTAATAAAAGCTCGAAAAAACCCCAATAAAATGTGCTCCCACGACAAATCAAACTTACACCGTACATTACCTACAGGTGTTTGGCTAACTACTAGGGCAATGTCGTTGCAAGTGATTGAATGCAGCACTAATGCTTTAAGAACTATTATAGTCGCTCATACATGATTCTCTTTTTTAAAAAGTGAAAGTTCACAATTTCAGAAAAAGTTCATGAACATGAAAAAAAAACGTTGCTCCATTCAAAAAAAAGTTCATCAAAAGTTTTTAAAAAATCATCAATTGTAGAAAAATTTCACAAAAACTGAAAAAGTTCATCAATTTTTTAAAAACAGTTCGAAATTGAAAAGAACTTCATCAATTTTGAAAAAAACATCAAATTCGAAAAAATCACCATTATTTAAAAAAGTTCAGTAAAATAAAAAGACATTCTTTTAGAAAAATATTCAAAGATTTTGAAAAAAGTTCATCAAATTTGAAAAAGAAATATCATCAAATTGGAAAAAATTCGCGCATTTAAGAAAACAAAAAAACATACTGGAAAAGGAAAAAAACACAGAAAACATAGGGGGCTTTTGCTATCCTGTACGTATAAAAACAAGAAAGGATCGCAGTTGTCAGTGCAGTTCTGTTGTAACAATGAGATCGCCGGTTTGAACCCTGCCGCGTACACTTTTGCACACTCATTTTTTCGTGTTTTAAAACAGAAAAAAATGTAAATAGGCTGGCCCAAAACTTAGGCAGGCGTGCTCCGGTATTCATAATGAACTGCAACCGGCGCGTGAAGCGCTAAATAGGGATTGCCATTTTTTAGGGCCAGCAATTTTTTAGTCCGTTTGGAATTTTTTTCCGAGCTGCTGCTCGCTCTAACGCACTGGTGGGCAAGTAGTAACCTTAGGGCATCCCTCGTTGTGCTCTAAATCGGACTCACTATTCATTCACGGACGTCTTCGAACGTGTTCGTGAACACGGATAAGAGAGCCGGCCATCCAACGTCATACCCAAAACGTCCGTGCACATTACATCGTGAATTGAGCGAATAGACAAAATTCATGCAAAACGGCTGATTTTTATTTAAAACTGGATCAAATTTATGAAAAGTTCAACATATTTCATTAGACAAAAGCAGACATAGCATTGTTTTAAGGTAGCAAACGCTATCCTAGTCTAAATCTCTAAATCTTCGCAGGTTGTGAACACGTCCGTGTCCCACGTCCTACTCTTCCCCGGATGTGGACCATTCCGGGTCCCATGTCCTACTCTTCGCCGAAGTCAGCCGCCGATCAAAGTGAGGTACACAATAGACGTGGATGGGCCAGCCTCGTGGTCGCTACGGCCCGACACGAACGATGCGACGCTGCAGACTTTGGGAGTGTTTCCATTCGAGATAGCCTATGTTGCCTTTGCGTTCGTGTTCGTTATAAAAGCAATGATATAATATAGCCCTGGGATAAACATCTCAGGCAATTTATAAAAGTATTATATGGTATAGCCCTAGGCGTCGGGAATCTCCATGATCATCTTCTGTCTCTAGTTGAAGCGTCGTGACGGCCAATATTTCATTGGCGTGGCAATCGTTTGAAAAACGCTGCCGTGGCGGCAATTTCAGAAATTCTGCCATGGCACCAAATTATAGCTCCTCGTCCCGCGCCAAGTACACCTTCTCCTCGTCAGGGTCCTCTGCGTATGTTTGCCATTGTCACCCGTAACATGTAGGCTATCTCTATGATATTTACATTAACGTGGCAATCTCGTGGCTCCAGCCATCATGTCGTGACACATAAGCCACTTAACATATAATCATCTCATACATAAACTCATTATCATGATGAAGATTATACCACATCACATGCATACTCTGCAAAATCAAGTTAGACGTCCTGTTGGGGATATTACCATCGGGCGTAAACTGGCTAGGAGAGGCTGGATTATCCCCATGATGGTTGCTTTATTCAAAGGCCCATGAAGACAAGGATGGTGGCGCTTCAGGAAGGTCCAAGGCCTAAAGGCGTGAAGGAAATATGCCCTAGAGGCAATAATATAGTTATTATTTATTTCCTTATAATCATGATAAATGTTTATTATTCATGCTAGAATTGTATTAACCGGAAACATAATACATGTGTGAATACATAGACAAACTTAGTGCCACTAGTATGCCTCTACTTGACTAGCTCGTTAATCAAAGATGGTTATGTTTCCTAACCATGAACAAAGTGTTGTTATTTGATTAACGGGATCACATCATTAAGAGAATGATCTGATTGACATGACCCATTCCATTAGCTTAGCACCCGATCGTTTAGTATGTTGCTATTGCTTTCTTCATGACATATACATGTTCCTATGACTATGAGATTATGCAACTCCCGTTTTCCGGAGGAACACTTTGGGTGCTACCAAACGTCACAACGTAACTGGGTGATTATAAAGGAGCATTACAGGTGTCTCCAAAGGCGGATGTTGGGTTGGCGTATTTCGAGATTAGGATTTGTCACTCCGATTGTCGGAGAGGTATCTCTCGGCTTCTCGGTAATGCACATCACATAAGCCTTGCAAGCATTGCAACTAATGAGGTAGTTGCGAGATGATGTATTACGGAACGAGTAAAGAGACTTGCCGGTAACGAGATTGAACTAGGTATTGGAATACCGACGATCGAATCTCGGGCAAGTAACATACCGATGACAAAGGGAACAACGTATGTTGTTATGCGGTCTGACCGATAAAGATCTTCGTAGAATATGTAGGAGCCAATATGGGCATCCAGGTCCCGCTATTGGTTATTGACCGGAGACGTGTCTCGGTCATGTCTACATTGTTCTCGAACCCGTAGGGTCCGCACGCTTAAGGTTACGATGACAGTTATATTATGAGTTTATGCATTTTGATGTACCGAAGGTTATTCGGAGTCCAGGATGTGATCAAGGACATGACGAGGAGTCTCGAAATGGTCGAGACATAAAGATTGATATATTGGAAGCCTATGTTTGGATATCGAAAGTGTTCCGGGTGAAATCGGGATTTTACCTGAGTACCGGGAAGGTTACCGGAACCCCCCGGGAGCTAAATGGGCCATGATGGGCCTTACTGGAAAAGAGAAGAGGCAGCCCTACATGGGCTGCGCGCCTCCCCCTTCCCCTAGTCCTATTAGGACTAAGAGAGGTGGCCGGCCCCCCTCTCTCTTTTCCCCCTCCGCGAATCCTATTCCAACTAGGATTGGGGGGGGGGGAATCCTACTCCCAGAGGGAGTAGGACTCTCCTGGCGCGCCATACCATGGCCGGCCAGCCTCCCCCCCTCTAGTCCTTTATATACTGAGGCAGAGGCACCCTAGAACACACAAGTTGATCCACGTGATCTATTCCTTAGCCGTGTGCGGTGCCCCCTGCCACCATATTCCTCGATAATACTGTAGCGGAGTTTAGGCGAAGCCCTGCTGCTGTAGTGCATCAAGATCGTCACCACGCCGTCGTGCTGACGGAACTCTTCCCCGACACTTTGCTGGATCGGAGTCCGGGGATCATCATCGAGCTGAACGTGTGCTCGAACTCAGAGGTGCCGTAGTTTCGGTACTTGATCGGTTGGATCGTGAAGACGAACGACTACTTCCTCTACGTTGCGTCAACGCTTCCTCAGTCGGTCTGCGTGGGTACGTAGACAACACTCTCCCCCTCGTTGCTATGCATCACATGATCTTGCGTGTGCGTAGGAAATTTTTTGAAATTACTACGAAACCCAACAGTGGCATCCGAGCCTAGGTTATTTATGTTGATGTTATATGCACGAGTAGAACACAAGTGAGTTGTGGGCGATATAAGTCATACTGCCTACCAGCATGTCATATTTTGGTTCGGCGACATTGTTGGACGAGACGACCCGGACCAACATTACGCGTACGCTTACGCAAGACCGGTTCCCCCGACGTGCTTTGCACATGGGTGGCTTGCGGGCGACAGTCTCTCCAACTTTAGTTGAACCAAGTGTGGCTATGCCCGGTCCTTGCGAAGGTTAAAACGGAGTCTATTTGACAAACTATCGTTGTGGTTTTGATGCGTAGGTGAGATTGCTTCTTGCTTAAGCCCGTAGCAGCCACGTAAAACTTGCAACAACAAAGTAGAGGACGTCTAACTTGTTTTTGCAGGGCATGTTGTGATGTGATATGGTCAAGGCATGATGATAAATTTTATTGTATGAGATGATCATGTTTTGTAACCGAGTTATCGGCAACTGGTAGGAGCCTTATGGTTGTCGTTTTATTGTATGCAATGCAATCGCGATGTAATGCTTTACTTTTATCACTAAGCGGTAGCGATAGTCGTAGAAGCATAAACTTGGCGAGACGACAACGATGCTACGATGGAGATCAAGGTGTCACGCCGGTGAAGATGGTGATCATGACGGTGCTTCGGAGATGGAGATCACAAGCACAAGATGATGATGGCCATATCATATCACTTATATTGATTGCATGTGATGTTTATCCTTTTATGCATCTTATCTTGCTTTGATTGGCGGTAGCATTATAAGATGATCTCTCACTAAATTATCAAGAAGTGTTCTCCCTGAGTATGCACCGTTGCGAAAGTTCTTCGTGCTGAGACACCATGTGATGATCGGGTGTGATAGGTTCTACGTTCAAATACAACGGGTGTAAAACAGTTGCACACGTGGAATACTCAGGTTATACTTGACGAGCCAAGCATATACAGATATGGCCTCGGAACACGGAGACCGAAAGGTCGAGCGTGAATCATATAGTAGATATGATCAACATAACGATGTTCACCATTGAAAACTACTCCATCTCACGTGATGATCGGTTATGGTTTAGTTGATTTGGATCACGTAATCACTTAGAGGATTAGAGGGATGTCTATCTAAGTGGGAGTTCTTTAATTAATTTGATTAACTGAACTTAAACTTATCATGAACTTAGTACCTGATAGTATCTTGCTTGTTTATGTTGATTGTAGATAGATGGCTCGTGCTGTTGTTCCGTTGAATTCTAATGCGTTCCTTGAGAAAGCAAAGTTGAAAGATGATGGTAGCAATTACACGGACTGGGTCCGTAACTTGAGGATTATCCTCATTGCTGCACAGAAGAATTACGTCCTGGAAGCACCGCTGGGTGCCAGGCCTGCTGCAGGAGCAACGCCGGATGTTATGAACGTCTGGCAGAGCAAAGCTGATGACTACTCGATAGTTCAGTGTGACATGCTTTACGGCTTAGAATCGGGACTTCAACGACGTTTTGAACGTGATGGAGCATATGAGATGTTCCAGGAGTTGAAGTTAATATTTCAAGCAAATGCCCGGATTGAGAGATATGAAGTCTCCAATAAGTTCTATGGCTGCAAGATGGAGAAGAACAGTTCTGTCAGTGAGCATATACTCAAAATGTCTGGGTATAATAATCACTTGATTCAATTGGGAGTTAATCTTCCAGATGATTGCGTCATTGACAGAATTCTCCAATCACCGCCACCAAGCTATAAGAGCTTCGTGATGAACTATAATATGGAAGGGATGAACAAGACTATTCCCGAGCTCTTCGCGATGCTGAAAGCTGCGGAGGTAGAAATCAAGAAGGAGCATCAAGTGTTGATGGTCAACAAGACCACTAGTTTCAAGAAAAAGGGCAAAGGAAAGAAGAAGGGGAACTTCAAGAAGAACGGCAAGCCAGTTGCTGCTCAAGAGAAGAAACCCAAGTCTGGACCTAAGCCTGAAACTGAGTGCTTCTATTGCAAGCAGACTGGCCACTGGAAGCGGAACTTCCCCAAGTATTTGGCGGATAAGGAGGATGGCAAGGTGAACAAAGGTATATGTGATATACATGTTATTGATGTGTACCTTACTAATGCTCGCAGTAGCACCTGGGTATTTGATACTGGTTCTGTTGCTAATATTTGCAACTCGAAACAGGGACTACGGATTAAGCGAAGATTGGTTAAGGACGAGGTGACGATGCGCGTGGGAAACGGTTCCAAAGTCGATGTGATCGCGGTCGGCACGCTACCTCTACATCTACCTTCGGGATTAGTATTAGACCTAAATAATTGTTATTTGGTGCCAGCGTTGAGCATGAACATTATATCTGGATCTTGTTTAATGCGAGACGGTTATTCATCTAAATCAGAGAATAATGGTTGTTCTATTTATATGAGTAATATCTTTTATGGTCATGCACCCTTGAAGAGTGGTCTATTCTTATTGAATCTCGATAGTAGTAATACACATATTCATAATGTTGAAGCCAAAAGATGCAGAGTTGATAATGATAGTGCAACTTATTTGTGGCACTGCCGTTTAGGCCATATCGGTGTAAAGCGCATGAAGAAACTCCATACTGATGGACTTTTGGAACCACTTGATTATGAATCACTTGGTACTTGCGAACCGTGCCTCATGGGCAAGATGACCAAAACACCGTTCTCCGGTACTATGGAGAGAGCAACAGATTTGTTGGAAATCATACATACAGATGTATGTGGTCCGATGAATGTTGAGGCTCGTGGCGGATATCATTATTTTCTCACCTTCACAGATGATTTAAGCAGATATGGGTATATCTACTTAATGAAACATAAGTCTGAAACATTTGAAAAGTTCAAGGAATTTCAGAGTGAAGTTGAAAATCATCGTAACAAGAAAATAAAGTTTCTACGATCTGATCGTGGAGGAGAATATTTGAGTTACGAGTTTGGTGTACATTTGAAAAATTGTGGAATAGTTTCGCAACTCACGCCACCCGGAACACCACAGCGTAATGGTGTGTTCGAACATCATAATCGTACTTTACTAGACATGGTGCGATCTATGATGTCTCTTACTGATTTACCGCTATCGTTTTGGGGATACGCTCTAGAGACGGCCGCATTCACGTTAAATAGGGCACCATCAAAATCCGTTGAGACGATGCCTTATGAACTGTGGTTTGGCAAGAAACCAAAGTTGTCGTTTCTGAAAGTTTGGGGCTGCGATGCTTATGTGAAAAAGCTTCAACCTGATAAGCTCGAACCCAAATCGGAAAAATGTGTCTTCATAGGATATCCAAAGGAAACTATTGGATACACCTTCTATCACAGATCCGAAGGCAAGACTTTTGTTACCAAATTCGGAAACTTTCTGGAGAAGGAGTTTCTCTCGAAAGAAGTGAGTGGGAGGAAAGTAGAACTTGACGAGGTAACTGTACCTGCTCCCTTATTGGAAAATAGTACATCACAGAAAACTGTTTCTGTGACACCTACACCAATTAGTGAGGAAGTTAATGATAATGATCATGAAACTTCAGAACAAGATACTACTGAACCTCGTAGATCAGCCAGAGCAAGATCCGCGCCAGAGTGGTACGGTAATCCCGTTCTGGAAGTCATGATGCTAGATCATGATGAACCTACGAACTATGAAGAAGCAATGGTGAGCCCAGATTCCGCAAAGTGGCTTGAAGCCATGAAATCTGAGATGGGATCCATGTATGAGAACAAAGTATGGACTTTGGTTGACTTGCCCGATGATCGGCAAGCAATTGAGAATAAATGGATCTTCAAGAAGAAGACTGACGCTGACGGTAATATTACTGTCTACAAAGCTCGACTTGTCGCAAAAGGTTTTCGGCAAGTTCAAGGGATTGACTACGATGAGACCTTCTTACCCGTAGCGATGCTTAAGTCTGTCCGAATCATGTTAGCAATTGCCGCATTTTATGATTATGAAATTTGGCAGATGGATGTCAAGACTGCATTCCTGAATGGATTTCTGGAAGAAGAGATGTATATGATGCAACCAGAAGGTTTTGTCGATCCAAAGGGAGCTAACAAAGTGTGCAAGCTCCAGCGATCCATTTATGGACTGGTGCAAGCCTCTCGGAGTTGGAATAAACGTTTTGATAGTGTGATCAAAGCATTTGGTTTTATACAGACTTTTGGAGAAGCCTGTATTTACAAGAAAGTGAGTGGGAGCTCTGTAGCATTTCTGATATTATATGTGGATGACATATTTCTGATTGGAAATGATATATAATTTCTGGATAGCATAAAGGGATACTTGAATAAGAGTTTTTCAATGAAAGACCTCGGTGAAGCTGCTTACATATTAGGCATTAAGATCTATAGAGATAGATCAAGACGCTTAATTGGACTTTCACAAACAACATACCTTGATAAAATTTTGAAGAAGTTCAAAATGGATCAAGCAAAGAAAGGATTCTTGCCTGTGTTACAAGGTGTGAAATTGAGTAAGACTCAATGCCCGACCACTGCAGAAGATAGAGAGAATATGAAAGATGTTCCCTATGCATCAGCGATAGGATCTATCATGTATGCAATGCTGTGTACCAGACCTGATGTGTGCCTTGCTATTAGTCTAGCAGGGAGGTACCAAAGTAATCCAGGAGTGGATCACTGGACAGCGGTCAAGAACATCCTGAAATACCTGAAAAGGACTAAGGATATGCTTCTCGTATATGGAGGTGACAAAGAGCTCGTCGTAAATGGTTACGTTGATGCAAGCTTTGACACTGATCCGGACGATTCTAAATCGCAAACCGGATACGTGTTTACATTAAACGGTGGAGCTGTCAGTTCGTGCAGTTCTAAACAAAGCGTCGTAGCGGGATCTACATGTGAAGCGGAGTACATAGCTGCTTCGGAAGTGGCAAATGAAGGAGTCTGGATGAAGGAGTTCATATCCGATCTAGGTGTCATACCTAGTGCATCGGGTCCAATGAAAATCTTTTGTGACAATACTGGTGCAATTGCCTTGGCAAAGGAATCCATATTTTACAAAAGAACCAAGCACATCAAGAGACGCTTCAATTCCATCTGGGATCTAGTCCAGGTGGGAGACATAGAGATTTGCAAGATACATACGGATCTGAATGTTGCAAACCCGTTGACTAAGCCTCTTCCACGAGCAAAACATGATCAGCACCAAGGCTCCATGGGTGTTAGAATCATTACTGTGTAATCTAGATTATTGACTCTAGTGCAAGTGGGAGACTGAAGGAAATATGCCCTAGAGGCAATAATATAGTTATTATTTATTTCCTTATAATCATGATAAATGTTTATTATTCATGCTAGAATTGTATTAACCGGAAACATAATACATGTGTGAATACATAGACAAACTTAGTGTCACTAGTATGCCTCTACTTGACTAGCTCGTTAATCAAAGATGGTTATGTTTCCTAACCATGAACAAAGTGTTGTTATTTGATTAACGGGATCACATCATTAAGAGAATGATGTGATTGACATGACCCATTCCATTAGCTTAGCTCCCGATCGTTTAGTATGTTGCTATTGCTTTCTTCATGACATATACATGTTCCTATGACTATGAGATTATGCAACTCCCATTTTCCGGAGGAACACTTTGGGTGCTACCAAACGTCACAACGTAACTGAGTGATTATAAAGGAGCATTACAGGTATCTCCAAAGGTGGATGTTGGGTTGGCGTATTTCGAGATTAGGATTTGTCACTCCGATTGTCGGAGAGGTATCTCTGGGCCCTCTCAGTAATGCACATCACATAAGCCTTGCAAGCATTGCAACTAATGAGGTAGTTACGAGGTGATGTATTACGGAACGAGTAAAGAGACTTGCCGGTAACGAGATTGAACTAGGTATTGGAATACCGACGATCGAATCTCGGGCAAGTAACATACCGATGACAAAGGGAACAACGTATGTTGTTATGCGGTCTGACCGATAAAGATCTTCGTAGAATATGTAGGAGCCAATATGGGCATCCAGGTCTCGCTATTGGTTATTGACCGGAGACGTGTCTCGGTCATGTCTACATTGTTCTCGAACCCGTAGGGTCCGCACGCTTAAGGTTACGATGACAGTTATATTATGAGTTTATGCATTTTGATGTACCGAAGGTTGTTCGGAGTCCAGGATGTGATCAAGGACATGACGAGGAGTCTCGAAATGGTCGAGACATAAAGATTGATATATTGGAAGCCTACGTTTGGATATCGGAAGTGTTCCGGGTGAAATCGGGATTTTACCTGAGTACCGGGAAGGTTACCGGAACCCCCCGGGAGCTAAATGGGCCATGATGGGCCTTAGTGGAAAAGAGAAGAGGCAGCCCTACATGGGCTGCACGCCTCCCCCTTCCCCTAGTCCTATTAGGACTAGGTGAGGTGGCCGGCCCCCCTCTCTCTTTTCCCCCTCCGCGAATCCTATTCCAACTAGGATTGGGGGGGGGGGGGAATCCTACTCCCAGAGGGAGTAGGACTCTCCTGGCGCGCCATACCTTGGCCGGCCAGCCTCCCCCCTCTAGTCCTTTATATACTGAGGCAGAGGCACCCTAGAACACACAAGTTGATCCACGTGATCTATTCCTTAGCCGTGTGCGGTGCCCCCTGCCACCATATTCCTCGATAATACTGTAGCGGAGTTTAGGCGAAGCCCTGCTGCTGTAGTGCATCAAGATCGTCACCACGCCGTCGTGCTGACGGAACTCTTCCCTGACACTTTGCTGGATCGGAGTCCGGGGATCGTCATCGAGCTGAACGTGTGCTCGAACTCGGAGGTGCCGTAGTTTCGGCACTTGATCGGTTGGATCGTGAAGACGTACGACTACTTCCTCTACGTTGCGTCAACCTTCCGCAGTCGGTCTGCGTGGGTACGTAGACAACACTCTCCCCCTCATTGCTATGCATCACATGATCTTGCGTGTGCGTAGGAATTTTTTTGAAATTACTACGAAACCCAACAAGGCAGGTTAAGGCCTGTAGACATAAACCGGCATGAATATGTAACTTCTATTGTAAGTTAGAAGGAATAGAGACCGAGCCGGACACGTTTATGATCCGGCCTTGGGACTCTGTAAACCGGCGGGCGTCAACATATGTATATAAAGGGACGACCCGGCGGCGGTTTAGGGACAACAGACAACAACTCGAGAGCCAGGAAAAGCGGATTCGCTCCCTGGTCATCGAAACCCCAGCAATTCCATCACAACTAGATGTAGGCTTTTACCTTCATCGTAAGGGGCTGAACTAGTATAAAACTCTCGTGTCCCTTGTTCGGTTTAACCCCTTTAAGCTAACCCGTAGCGATGGCTCCACGACTAAGTTCTTTCACGAGGACATGTGCCGTGACAACTCAACGACAGTTGGCGCCCACTGTGGGCTATCGCACGATGGTTCGAGTTCTTTAAGGGCAACTTCGAAGGACTCAAGGGATACGCTGTGGGCCAGATGACTAAGAGTCGTCGCGTGATACGTCTCCAACGTATCTATACTTTTTGATTGCTCCATGCTATATTATCTTCTGTTTTGGACATTATTGGGGCTTTATTATTCACTTTTATATTATTTTTGGGACTAACCTATGAACCGGAGGCCCAACCCAGAATTGCTGTTTTTTTTGCCTATTTCAGAGTTTCGCAGAAAAAGAATATCAAACGGAGTCCAAACGGAATGAAACCTTCGGGAACGTGATTTTTGGAACGAACATGATCCAGGAGACTTAGACCCTACGTCAAGCAACCAACAGGGAAGCCGCGCCTACCCCCCCAGGCGCGCCCTCCACCCTCGTGGGCCCCCTGTTGCTCCACCGACGTACTCCTTCCTCCTATATATACCTACATACCCCCAAACGACCAAAGACGGAGCCAAAACCCTAATTCCACCGCCGTAACTTTCTGTATCCACGAGATCCCATCTTGGGGCCTGTTCCGGAGCTCCGCTGGAGGGGGCATCGATCAAGGAGGGCTTCTACATCAACACCATAGCCTCTCCGATGATGTGTGAG
Organism: Triticum urartu; assembly: GCF_003073215.2. Lineage (NCBI taxonomy): Eukaryota > Viridiplantae > Streptophyta > Magnoliopsida > Poales > Poaceae > Triticum > Triticum urartu. Next base: position 702,700,188 of record NC_053023.1, read on the forward strand.
TAGTTTACCTCAGACCTTTGGGTCCATAGTTATTAGCTAGATGGCTTCTTCTCTCTTTTTGGATCTCAATACAATGTTCTCCCCCTCTCTCGTGGAGATCTATTCGATGTAATCTTCTTTTGCGGTGTGTTTGTTGAGACCGATGAATTGTGGGTTTATGATCAAGTTTATCTATGAACAATATTTGGATCTTCTGAATTCTTTTATGTATGATTGGTTATCTTTCCAAGTCTCTTCGAATTATCAGTTTGGTTTGGCCTACTAGATTGATATTTCTTGCAATGGGAGAAGTGCTTAGCTTTGGGTTCAATCTTGAGGTGTCCTTTCCCAGTGACAGTAGGGGCAGCAAGGCACGTATTGTATTGTTGCCATCGAGGATAACAAGATGGTTTTTTTTATCATATTGCATGAATTTATCCCTCTACATCATGTCATCTTGCTTAAAGCGTTACTCTGTTCTTATGAACTTAATACTCTAGATGCATGCTGGATAGCGGTCGATGTGTGGAGTAATAGTAGTAGATGCAGGCAGGAGTCGGTCTACTTGTCTCGGACGTGATGCCTATATATATGATCATACCTAGATATTCTCATAACTATGCTCAATTCTGTTAATTGCTCAACAGTAATTTGTTCACCCACCGTAAAATACTTATACTCTTGAGAGAAGCCACTAGTGAAACCTATGGCCCCCAGGTCTATCTTCCATCAAATTAATCTTCCAACACTTAGTTATTTTCATTGCCTTTTATTTTACTTTGCATCTTTATCATAAAAATACCAAAAATATTATCTTATCATATCTATCAGATCTCACTCTCGTAAGTGACCTTGTAGGGATTGACAACCCCTTATCGCGTTGGTTGCGAGGATTTATTTGTTTTGTGTAGGTGCGAGGGACTCGCGCGTACCCTCCTATTGGATTGATACCTTGGTTCTAAAAAACTGAGGGAAATACTTACGCTACTTTGCCGCATCACCCTTTCCTCTTCAAGGGAAAACCAACGCAGTGCTCAAGAGGTAGCAAGAAGGATTTCTGGCGCCGTTGCCGGGGAGGTCTACGCAAAAGTCAACATACCAAGTACCCATCACAAACCCTTATCTCCCGCATTACATTATTTGCCATTTGCCTCTCGTTTTCTTTCCCCCACTTCATCCTTGCCGTTTTATTCGCCCTCTCTCTCTATCCTCCCTCTCTTTCTATATTTGCCTCTTTTTTGCCTGTTCCTCGTTTGCTTGTGTGTTGGATTGCTTGCTTGTCACGATGGCTCAAGATAACACTAAATTGTGTGACTTTACCAATACCAACAACAATGATTTTATTAGCACTCCGATTTCTCCTCTTACCGATGCTGAATCTTGTGAAATTAATGTTGCCTTGCTGAATCTTGTCATGAAAAATCCGTTTTCCAGCCTTCCCAGTGAAGATGCCGCTACACATCTAAATAGCTTAGTTGATTTGTGTGATATGCAAAAGAAGAAAGATGTGGACAATGATATTGTTAAATTGAAGCTATTTCCTTTTTCGCTTAGAGATCGTGCTAAAGCTTGGTTTTCGTTTTTGCCTAAAAATAGTATTGATTCTTGGAATAAGTGCAAAGATGCTTTTATCTCTAAATATTTTCCTCCCGCTAAGATCATCTCTCTTAGAAACGATATTATGAATTTTAAGCAACTTGATCATGAACATGTTGCACAAGCTTGGGAGAGGATGAAATGAATGATACGTAATTGCCCAACACATGGTTTGAATTTGTGGATGATCATACAAAATATTTATGCCGGATTGAATTTTGCTTCTAGAAATCTTTTAGAGTCGGCCGCGGGAGGCACTTTTATGGAAATCACTTTAGGAGAAGCTACTAAACTCCTAGATAATATTATGGTTAATTATTCTCAATGGCACACTGAAAGATCTACTAATAAAAAAGTGCTTGCGATAGAAGAAATTAATGTTTTGAGCGGAAAGTTGGATGAACTTATGAAATTATTTGCTACTAAGAGTGTTTCTTCTGATCCTAATGATATGCCTTTGTCTACTTTGATTGAGAATAAAAATGAATCTATGGATGTGAATTTAGTTGGTAGGAATAATTTTGGTAACAACGCATATAGAGGAAACTTTAATCCTAGGCCTTATCCTAGTAATTCCTCTAATAATTATGGTAATTCCTACAACAATTCTTATGGAAATTTTAATAAGATGACCTCTGAATTTGAGACTAGTGTTAAGGAATTTATGAATTCACAAAAGAATTTCAATGCTTTGCTTGAAGAGAAATTGCTTAAAGTTGATGATTTGGCTAGGAACATTGATAGAATTTCTCTTGATGTTGATTCTTTAAAACTTAGATCTATTCCCCCTAAGCATGATATCAATGAGTCTCTCAAAGCCATGAGAATTTCCATTGATGAGTGCAAAGAAAGAACCGCTAGGATGCGTGCTAAGAAAGATTCCTTTATAAGAGCGTGTTCTTCTAGTTTCCATGATAATAAAGATGAAGATCTAAAAGTTACTGATGTGTCCCCTATTAAATCTTTGTTTTGCAATATGAATCTTGAGAATGATGGGACTGAATATGATCCACCTTTACCTAGAAGGCGTTCCAAAAATTCGGAGTTTTTAGATCTTGATGCTAAATTTGATTAAAGTGGGATTGAAGAGATCAAAACTCTAGATGTTAATGAACCTACTATTTTGGATTTCAAGGAATTTAATTATGATAGCTGCTCTTTGATAGATTGTATTTCCTTGTTGCAATCCGTGCTAAATTCTCCCCATTCTTATAGTCAAAATAAAGCTTTTACCAAACATATCGTTGATGCTTTGATGCAATCTTATGAAGAAAAACATGAGTTGGAAGTTTCTATCCCTAAAAAACTTTATGATGAGTGGGAACCAACTATTAAAATTAAAATTAAAGATCATGAATGCTATGCTTTGTATGATTTGGGTGCTAGTGTTTCCACGATTCCAAAGACTTTGTGTGATTTGTTAGGTTTCCATGATTTTGATGATTGCTCTTTAAACTTGCACCTTGCGGATTCCACTATTAAGAGACCTATGGGAAGAATTAATGATGTTCTTATTGTTGCAAATAGGAACTATGTGCCCGTAGATTTTATTGTTCTTGACATAGATTGCAATCCTTCATGTCCTATTATTCTTGGTAGACCTTTCCTTAGAACGATTGGTGCAATTATTGATATGAAGGAAGGAAATATTAGATTCCAATTTCCGTTAAGGAAACGCATGGAATACTTTCCTTGAAATAAAATTAAATTACCTTATGAATCTATTACGAGAGCCACTTATGGATTGCCTACCAAAGATGGCAATACCTAGATCTATCCTTGCTTTTTATGCCTAGCTAGGGGCGTTAAACGATAGCGCTTGTTGGGAGGCAACCCAATTTTATTTTTAGTCCTTGCTTTTTGCTCCTGTTTAGTAATAAATAATTTATCTAGCCTGTGTTTTTGTTGTGTTTTTTGTGTTTAATTAGTGTTTGTGCCAAGTAGAACCGTTGGGAAGACTTGGGGAAAGTCTTGTTAATCTTGCTGTAAAAAACAGAAACTTTAGCGCTCACGAGAACTGCTTCCAGTTTTATTTGGAAAGTGCTATTTAGTTAATTCTTTTTGAAGATGATTAATAGATAAATTCCTCACGTCCAGCAATTTATTTTAGAATTTTTTGGGTTCTAGATCTTGCGTTAGCTACATATTACTACAGACTGTTCTGTTTTTGACAGATTCTGTTTTTCGTGTGTTGTTTGCTTATTTTGATGAATCTATGGCTAGTAAAATAGTTTATAAACCATAGAGAAGTTGGAATACAGTAGGTTTAACACCAATATAAATAAAGAATGAGTTCATTACAGTACCTTGAAGTGGTGTTGTGTTTTCTTTTGCTAACGGAGCTCACGAGATTTTCTACTTTAAGTTTTGTGTTGTGAAGTTTTCAAGTTTTGGGTAAGGATTTGATGGATTATGGAACAAGGAGTGGAAAGAGCCTAAGCTTGGGGATGCCCATGGCACCCCCAAGATAATCTAAGGACACCAAAAAGCCAAAGCTTGGGGCATGCCCTCTTTCGTCTACTTCCATCAGTAACTTTACTTGGAGCTATATTTTTATTCACCACATGATATGTGTTTTGCTTGGAGCGTCTTGTATGATTTGAGGCTTTGATTTTTAGTTACACAATCATATTTGCTGTACACACCTTTTGAGAGACACACACATGATTAGGAAATTATTAGAATACTCTATGTGCTTCACTTATATCTTTTAGAGCACGGTGGTGGATTTGTTTTATAGAAACTATTGATCTCTCATGCTTCACTTAGATTATTTTGAGAGTCTTAAATAGCATGGTAATTTGCTTAAATAATCCTAATATGCTAGGTATTCAAGATTAGTAAAAACTTTCTTATGAGTGTTTTGAATACTAAGAGAAGTTTGATGCTTGATGATTGTTTTGAGATATGGAGGTAGTGATATTAAACTTGTGCTAGTTGAGTAGTTGTGAATTTGAGAAATACTTGTGTTGAAGTTTGCAAGTCCCGTAGCATGCACATATGGTAAACGTTATGTAACAAATTTTAAACATGAGGTGTTCTTTGATTGTCCTCCTTATGAGTGGCGGTCGGGGACGAGCGATGGTCTTTTCCTACCAATCTATCCCCCTAGGAGCATGCGCGTAGTGCTTGGTTTTTGATGACTTGTAGATTTTTTCAATAAGTATGTGAGTTCTTTATGACTAATGTTGAGTCCATGGATTATACGCACTCTCACCTTTCCATCATTGCTAGCATGTTCGGTACCTTGCATTGCCCTTTCTCACATTGAGAGTTGGTGCAAACTTCGCTGGTGCATCCAAACCCCGTGATATGATACACTCTTTCACACATAAACCTCCTTATATCTTCCTCAAAACAGCCACCATACCTACCTATTATGGCATTTCCATAGCCATTCCGAGATATATTGCCATGCAACTTTCCACCATCCCGTTTATCATTGCATGTTCATCATTGTCATATTTTTTAGCATGATCATGTACTTGACATAGTATTTGTGGCAAAGCCACCGTTCATAATTCTTTCATACATGTCACTCTTGGTTCATTGCATATCCCGGTACACCACCGGAGGCATTCATATAGAGTCATACCTTGTTCTAGTATCGAGTTGTAATCATTGAGTTGTAAATAAACAGAAGTGTGATGATCATCATTTAATGGAGCATTGTCCCAATAAAAAAATAAAAAGGGAAAGGCCAAAAAAAGAGAAGCCCCCCCCAAAGAAGAAATGAAAAGGGACAATGCTAGTATCCTTTTTCCCACACTTGTGCTTCAAAGTAGCACCATGATCTTCATGATAGAGAGTCTCTTGCTTTGTCACTTTCATATACTAGTGGGAATTTTTTATTATAGAACTTGGCTTGTATATTCCAACAATGGGCCTCCTCAAGTGCCCTAGGTCTTCGTGAGCAGGCAAGTTGGATGCACACCCACTAGTTTCTTTTTTTGAGATTTCATACATTTATAGCTCTAGTGCATCCGTTGCATGGCAATCCCTACTCCTTGCATTAACATCAATCAATGGGCATCTCCATAGCTCATTGATTAGCCTCGTTGATGTGAGACTTTCTCCTTTTTTGTCTTCTCCACATAACCCCCGTCATTATACTCTATTCCACCCATAGTGCTATATCCATGGCTCATGCTCATATATTGCGTGAAAGTTTATAAAGTTTGAGATTACTAAAGTATGAAACAATTGCTTGGCTTGTCATCGGGGTTGTGCATGATGAGAGCATTCTTGTGTGGCGAAAGTGGAGCATGACTAAACTATACGATTTTGTAGGGATGAACTTTCTTTGGCCATGTTATTTTGAGAAGACATAATTGCTTAGTTAGTATGCTTGAAGTATTATTATTTCTATGTCAATATTAAACTTTTATCTTGAATCTTTCGGATCTGAATATTTATGCCACAATTAAGAAGAATTACATTGAAATTATGCCTAGTAGCATTCCACATCAAAAATTCTGTTTTTATCATTTACCTACTCGAGGACGAGCAAGAATTAAGCTTGGGGATGCTTGATACGTCTCCAATGTATCTATAATTTTTGATTGCTCCATGCTATATTATCTTCTGTTTTGGACATTATTGGGCTTTATTATTCACTTTTATATTATTTTTGGGACCAACCTATTAACCGGAGGCCTAGCCCAGAATTGCTGTTTTTGCCTATTTCAGAGTTTCGCAGAAAAAGAATATCAAACGGACTCCAAACGGAATGAAACCTTCGGGAACGTGATTTTCGGAACGAACATGATCCAGGAGACTTGGACCCTACGTCAAGCAACCAACAGGGAAGCCATGAGGTAGGGGGCGCGCCTACCCCCCCATGCACGCCCTCCACCCTCGTGGGCCCCCTGTTGCTCCACCGACGTACTCCTTCCTCCTATATATACCTACGTACCCCCAAACGATCAAAGACGGAGCCAAAACCCTAATTCCACCGCCGTAACTTTCTGTATCCACGAGATCCCATCTTGGGGCTTGTTCCGGAGCTCCCCCGGAGGGGGCATCGATCACGGAGGGCTTCTACATCAACACCATAGCCTCTCCGATGATGTGTGAGTAGTTTACCTCAGACCTTTGGGTCCATAGTTATTAGCTAGATGGCTTCTTCTCTCCTTTTGGATCTCAATACAATGTTCTCCCCCTCTCTCGTGGAGATCTATTCGACGTAATCTTCTTTTGCGGTGTGTTTGTTGAGACCGATGAATTGTGGGTTTATGAACAAGTTTATCTATGAACAATATTTGGATCTTCTGAATTCTTTTATGTATGATTGGTTATCTTTCCAAGTCTCTTCGAATTATCAGTTTGGTTTGGCCTACTAGATTGATCTTTCTTGCAATGGGAGAAGTGCTTAGCTTTGGGTTCAATCTTGCGGTGTCCTTTCCCAGTGACAGTAGGGGCAGCAAGGCACGTATTGTATTGTTGCCATCGAGGATAACAAGATGGGTTTTTTTTTATCATATTGCATGAATTTATCCCTCTACATCATGTCATCTTGCTTAAAGCGTTACTCTGTTCTTATGAACTTAATACTCTAGATGCATGCTGGATAGCGGTCGATGTGTGGAGTAATAGTAGTAGATGCAGGCAGGAGTCGGTCTACTTGTCTCGGACGTGATGCCTATATACATGATCATACCTAGATATTCTCATAACTATGCTCAATTCTTTCAATTGCTCAACAATAATTTGTTCACCCACCGTAAAATACTTATGCTCTTGAGAGAAGACACTAGTGAAACCTATGGCCCCCCGGGTCTATCTTCCATCATATTAATCTTCCAACACTTAGTTATTTTCATTGCCTTTTATTTTACTTTGCATCTTTATCATAAAAATACCAAAAATATTATCTTATCATATCTATCAGATCTCACTCTCGTAAGTGACCGTGTAGGGATTGACAACCCCTTATCGCATTGGTTGCGAGGATTTATTTGTTTTGTGTAGGTGCAAGGGACTCGCGCGTAGCCTCCTATTGGATTGATACCTTGGTTCTCAAAAATTGAGGGAAATACTTATGCTACTTTGATGCATTGATGACCCACATGTATAGGGGATCTATCATAGTCCTTTAGATAAGTAAGAGTGTCGAACCCAACGAGGAGTAGAAGGAAATGATAAGCAGTTTTCAGCAAGGTGTTCTCTGCAAGTACTGAAATAAGTGGTAACAGATAGTTTTGTGACGGGATAAATTGTAACGAGCAACAAGTAACAAAAGTAAATAAAGTGCAGCAAGGTGGCCCCAATCCTTTTGTAGAAAAGGATAAGCCGGGGCAAACTCTTATAATAGGAAAAGCGCTCCCGAGGACACATGGGAATATCATCAAGCTAGTTTTCATCACGTTCATATGATTCTCGTTTGATACTTTGATAATTTGATATGTGGGTGGACCGGTGTTTGGGTGCTGTTCTTACTTGAACAAGCATCCCACTTATGATTAACCTCTATTGCAAGCATCCACAACTACAACAAAAGTATTAAGGTAAACCTAACCATAGCATGAAACATATGGATCCAAATCAGCCCCTTACGAAGCAACACATAAACTAGGGTTTAAGCTTCTGTCACTCTAGCAACCCATCATCTACTTATTACTTCCCAATGCCTTCCTATAGGCCCAAATAATGGTGAAGTGTTATGTAGTCGACGTTCACATAACACCACTAGAGGCTAGACAACATACATCTTATCAAAATATCAAACGAATACCAAATTCACATGACTACTCATAGCAAGACTTCTCCCTTGTCCTCAGGAACGAACGTAATTACTCACAAAGCATATTCATGTTCATAATCAGAGGGGTAATAATATGCATATAGGATTTGAACATATGATATTCCACCAAATAAACCAACTAGCATCGACTACAAGGAGTAATCAACACCACTAGCAACCTACTAGCACCAATCCCAGACTTTAAGTCAAGAATTGGATACAAGAGATGAACTAGGGTTTGATATGAGATGGTGCTGGTGAAGATGTTGATGGAGATTGCCCTCTCCCGATGAGAGGAGCGTTGGTGATGACGAAGGTGATGATTTCCCCCTCCGGGAGGGAAGTAACCCCGGCAGAACAGCTCTGCCGGAGCTCTAGATTGGATCCGCCAAGGTTCCGCCTCATGGCGGCGGAGTCTCGTCCCGAAAAGTTCACCTCTCTTTTTTTCTTATCGAAAGATCTCATATAGGAGAAGATGGGCATCGGAGAGCCACCAGGGGGCCCACGAGGTAGGGGGCGCGCCCTAGGGGGGGCCCACCCTTGTGAGAAGGGTGTGGGCCCCCTGGCCTTCATCTTTGGCGTGGATTTTTCTTTATTTCTTTTAAGACGTTCCGTGGAGTTTCAGGACTTTTGGAGTTGCGCAGAATAGGTCTCTAATATTTGCTCCTTTTCCAGACCAGAATTCCAGCTGCCGGCATTCTCCCTCCTTGTGTAAACCTTGTAAAATAAGAGAGAATAGCCATAAGTATTGTGACATAAAGTGAAATAACAGTCCATAATGCGATAAATATCGATATAAAAGCATGATGCAAAATGGACGTATCAACTCCCCCAAGCTTAGACCTCGCTTGTCCTCAAGCGAAAAGCCGATAACAATAAATATGTCCTCATGTTTAGAGGTAGAGGTGTCGATAAAAATATAATACAGACATGAAGGCATCATGATTATTCTCATAACAGCAACATATATAGATTTTGTCATATGATTACTTATGTTCAAGTGATGATCTATTCACAATGCAAAAGTATAAATCATAAACCTTATTGGGCTCCAACAAACTATAATCTCAGCCATTGAAGCAATTGCAATTTATCGTAACATCGGAAAGAGTCTATGTCAGAGCTAAAAAGCAAGTCCACATACTCAACTATCATTTAGTCCTCCATAATTGCTAACACTCACGTGATACTTGTGGTTACGGAGTTTTAATCGGACACAGAGAAAGATAGGGGCTTATAGTTTTGCCCCACAACCTTTTACCACAAGGGTAATGTCAACAATAATGGTTCATGCTCCCCTACATCCAATTAGATATATATATCATGTTCTTTCCAACATGCTGAGCTTGCCAAAGGATAAAATGAAAAAGAAAAGGTGAAGATCACCATGACTCTTGCATAAGGTAGAAGATAATAATAAAGGATAGGCCCTTCGCATAGGGAAGCAGAGGTTGCCATGCGCTTTTATGGTTGGATATATAAAATCTCAATGTGAAAGAACGTCACTTTATATTGCCCCTTGTGATATGAACCTTTATTATGCAGTCCATCGCTTTTATCCTCTAGAGTCGACCTGCAGGCATGCAAGCTTATTTCTCCCACACCAATCAATCATATATTTTTAGAGCATTTTTTATTGCTTTGCACCGATGACAACTTACTTGAAGGATCTTACTCAATCCATAGGTAGATATGGTGGACTCTCATGGCAAAACTGGTTTAAGGGTATTTGGAAGCACAAGTAGTATTTCTACTTGGTGCTGAGAATTTGGCTAGCATGAGGGGGAAAGGCAAGCTCAACAAGTTAGAGGAACCATGACAACATACTTTATCTCAGATATAAGAAAGACATAACTCATTACGTTGTCTCCCTTGTCCAACATCAACTCTTTAGCATGTCATATTTTAATGAGTGCTACCAATCATAAAAGATGTCAATGATAATATATCTATATGTGAAAACCTCTCTTTCCTTATTACTTCCTATTAATTGCAACAATGACCAAAGCTATGTCTGCCAATTCCCAACAACTTTTAACCATCATACTCTTTCTATGTGAAGTAATTACTCTCAATAAGATCAATATGAACTTTTTGTTTCTTTTTATTCCTTTTCTCTTTTCTTTTATTCACCCAAGATCATGGCAAAATAATCAAGCCCTAGACTCAACACTAATTTTTAGTATATATAGCTCACGGACTCGATTACATAGAGAGATCATAAAGCAAAACTCAAAACTAGGTCATGCCATAAACTTTATTCTACTAGATCAAGATACTACTAATAGGATCGAACTAAGAAAAACGGTAAAGATAGGAGTTGTTATTGTGATACGATACCGGGGCACCTCCCCCAAGCTTGGCAGTTGCCAAGGGGAGTGCCCATACCCAGATACTCAATTCTTCTTTGTTGGAGGAGACGGTGGAGGTGTTGTTGATTTAGTTGATGGCTTAGGCTTCTCCCTTAATTTGCGCTTGAGGACGACATTTTGATCCCTCAGATCATCAATTTCCCACTCCAGGGTTAATATCTTTTTGCATAGGTCCTGCTTATTTTCCTGCAAGAGACGAAAAGGGATAAACTCGAACTTGGGTTTCTTTACTCTATCAGGGACACTTGACTTTTTGAACTCCACGTGCATGTCCCTAGGTTGAGGTAATGGTGCTTCATCTTCATCTGAGCTCGTCTCCTCCTTCCCCTTGGGTTCATAGTCCTCTTCTTCCTCTGTGGTCCATCCATTGTACTCCACATCCCCATAGACCTTGGGATTTGCTAAGTAATCACCCACATAGCTTTCTCCTTCCGAATCCTGGGAAGACATGTTGATTTAATCTGCAACGGGACAGCTCGAAACGAAAACAGAGGATAATTGCGTGATACGGGAGTCAAAACCTCCGGGAGATTATATAATGAATTTTTACCGACCAAAATACGTAATGTGCAAGAAAACAGAGTCCGGAAGGCACACGAGGTGCTCACGAGGTAGGGGGCGCGCCCACCACCCTCGTGGGGCCCTCATGTCCTTCCCTGACTGCTACTTATTTTTCTATTTTTCTAAATATTCCAAAACGGAGAGATATTGCCTTAAAAATTGTTTTGGAGTCGGTTTACTTACCGTACCACATGCCTATTCCTTTTCGGAGTCTGAAACATTCTGGAAAGTATCCCTTATGTATTCCTCCGGGGTTATGGTTTCAATAATATTTGTTTCAACATTTATGGGATTACCTGAGATATAATGTTTAATTCTTTGACCATTTACCACCTTTAGATTTGTGCCCTCGAAGTTGTTGATTTTTATGGCACCGGAACGATACACCTCCTCGATAACGTAGGGGCCTTCCCATTTGGAGAGAAGTTTTCCTGCAAAAAACCTTAAACGAGAGTTGTATAGCAATACATAATCACCTACATTAAACTCATGCTTTTGTATCCTTTTGTCATGCCATCTTTTAACTTTTTCTTTAAACAACTTGGCATTTTCATAAGCTTGGGTTCTCCATTCATCAAGTGAGCTAATATCAAATAACCTCTTCTCACCGGCAAGTTTAAAATCATAGTTGAGCTCTTTAATAGCCCAATATGCCTTTTGTTCTAGTTCGAGAGGTAAGTGACATGCTTTTCCATAAACCATTTTATACGGAGACATACCCATATGATTTTTGTATGCAGTTCTATAAGCCCATAATGCATCATCAAGTTTCTTAGACCAATTCTTTCTAGACCTATTAACAGTCTTTTGCAAAATTAATTTGAGCTCTCTATTGCTCAGTTCTACTTGACCACTAGACTGAGGGTGATAAGGAGATGCAATTCTATGATTAACATCATATTTAGCAAGCATTTTATGGAAAGCACCATGAATAAAGTGTGAACCACCATCAGTCATTAAATATCTAGGGACTCAAAACCTCGGGAAAGTAACTTCCTTAAGCATTTTAATAGAAGTGTTATGATCAGCACTACTAGTTGGAATAGCTTATACCCACTTAGTAACGTAATCAACAGCAACTAAAATATGTGTGTATCCATTAGAGGCAGGAAAAGGTCCCATGTAAGCAAAGCCCCAAACATCAAACGGTTCAATAACAAGTGAATAATTCATAGGCATTTCTTGACGTCTACTAATATTACCAATTCTTTGACATTCATCACAAGACAAGACAAACTTACGGGCAACCTTGAAGAGAGTAGGCCAATAAAAACCAGATTGCAATACCTTTTGTGCAGTTCTATCTCCAGCGTGGTGTCTTCCATAAGACTCGGAATGACACTTGCGTAGGATATGTTCCTGTTCATGCTCAGGTACACAACGCCTAATAACACCATCTACTCCTTCTTTATAAAGATGTGGGTCATCCCAAAAGTAATGTCTTAAATCATAGAAAAACTTTTTCTTTTGTTGGTATGTGAAGCTAGGTGGTATAAACTTAGCAACAACATAATTAGCATAATCAGCATACCATGGAGTACTACGAGAAGTACTTATAACATTTAATTGTTCATCAAGAAAGTCATCATTAATAGGTAGTGGGTCATCAAGAATATTTTCTAACCTAGATAAGTTGTCTGCAATGGGGTTCTCAGCTCCCTTTCTATCAACAATATTCAAATCAAATTCTTGTAGCAAGAGAACCCATCTAATAAGTCTAGGTTTAGCATCTTTCTTTTCCATAAGATATTTAATAGCAGCATGATCAGTATGAATAGTTACTTTAGAATCAACAATATAAGATCTGAACTTATCACAAGCAAATACAACTGCTAAAAGCTCTTTTTCAGTAGTAGCATAATTTCTTTGAGCATTGTCTAGAGTCTTACTAGCATAATGAATAACATTTAATTTCTTATCAACTCTTTGCCCTAGAACAGCACCTACATCATAATCACTAGCATCACACATAATTTCAAAGGGTAAATTCCAATCAGGTGGCTGAACAATAGGTGCAGAGACTAATGCTTTCTTAAGTATTTCAAATGCTTCTACACAATCATCATCAAAGAAAAATGGTATATATTTTTGCAATAAATTAGTCAGAGGCCGAGAAATTTTTGAGAAGTCCTTAATGAACCTCCTATAAAATCCAGCGTGACCAAGGAAACTTCTTATACCTTTGATGTCCTTGGGACACAAGATCTTTTCAATAGCATCAACCTTGGCTTTATCAACTTCAATACCTCTTTCAGAAACTTTGTGCCCCAAGACAATACCTTCATTAACCATAAAGTGGCACTTTTCCCAATTCAAGATAAGATTAGTTTCTTCACATCTCTGCAAAACTCGTTCAAGATTGCTCAAGCAATCATCAAAAGAGGAACCATAGATGGAAAAGTCGTCCATGAAAACCTCACAAATCTTTTCACAAAAGTCAGAGAATATAGCCATCATGCATCTTTGAAAGGTAGCAGGTGCATTACATAAACCAAAAGGCATACGTCTATAAGCAAAAGTACCAAAAGGGCATGTAAAAGTAGTCTTTGATTGATCTTTAGCTGACACAGGTATTTGAGAGAAACCAGAATAACCATCTAGAAAGCAATAGTGTGTATGTTTGCATAATCTTTCTAGCATTTGATCAATAAAAGGTAAGGGGTAATGATCTTTCTTAGTAGCTTTATTTAATTTACGGAAATCAATTACCATCCTATAACCTGTGATAATTCTTTGTGGAATCAATTCATCTTTATCATTAGGAACAACAGTAATACCTCCCTTCTTAGGGACACAATCGACAGGACTTACCCACTCACTATCAACAACGATATAAATTATACCTGCCTCTAGAAGCTTGAGTATTTCTTTTCTTACCACTTCTTTCATTTTAGGATTCAGACATCGTTGAGGATCACGAACTGGTTTGGCATCTGCTTCCAAATTTATTTTATGTTGACATAGAGTGGGACTAATGCCCTTGAGATCATCAAGAGTATATCCAATAGCAGCACGATGCTTCTTCAGAGTTTTCAATAATCTTTCTTCTTCATGCTCTGAAAGGTTAGCACTAATAATAACAGGATATATCTTCTTTTCATCAAGATAAGCATATTTAAGATTATCAGGCAAAGGCTTAAGTTCAAACACGGGATCACCCTTGGGTGGAGGAGGATCCCCTAGGATTTCAACAGGCAAATTGTGTTTCAGAACAGGTTCCTGTTTAAAGAATACTTCATCTATTTCCCTTCTTTCATTCATGAACATATCATTTTCATGGTCTAGAAAATAATGTTCTAAAGGATCACTAGGAGGTACGGCAATAGAAGCAAGACCAATAATTTCATCCTTACTAGGCAATTCTTCCTCACGATGTTGTTTACTAAATTTAGAGAAATTAAACTCATGAACCATATCATCCAAACCAGCAGTAACAATATTCTTAGTGTAGTCTATGGTAGCATTGACAGTATTTAAGAAAGGTCTACCAAATATAATTGGACAAAAGCTATCTCGCGGAGAAGTAAGAACAAGAAAATTAGCAGGATATTTAGTTTTCCCACACAAGACTTCAACATCTCTAACAATTCCAATTGGTGCAATAGTATCTCTATTAGCAAGTTTAATAGTAACATCAATATCTTCTAACTCAACAGGTGCAATTTCATTCTTAATTTCTTTGTATAAGTCATGAGGTATAACACTAGCACTAGCACCCATATCACATAAGCCATGATAACAATGATCTCCTATTTTAACAGAAATAACAGGCACGCCTACCACAGGTCTATGTTTATCCTTATCACAAGGTTTAGCAATTCTAGCAGTTTCACCTTCGAACTGAATAACATGCCCATCAATATTATCAGACAGGAGATCTTTAACAATAGCAATATTAGGTTCTATTTTAACTTGCTCAGGAGGTGTATAAGTTCTAATATTGCTTTTACGAACAACAGTTGAAGCTTTAGCATGATCCTTTATTCTAACAGGGAAAGGTGGTTTCTCAATATAAGAAGTAGGAACAATAAGATCATTATAAGTGACAGTCTTTTCTTCAGCTTTAATAGGTGCAGCTACTTTTACTTCTATGGGAGGATGATATTTAAACCACTTCTCCTTAGGGAGATCAACATAAGTAGCAAAAGATTCACAGAAAGAAGCTACTATCTCAGAGTCAAGTCCATATTTAGTGCTAAACTTACGGAAAATATCGGTATCCATAAAAGATTTAACACAATCAAACTTAGGTGTCATACCTGACTCCTTACCTTTGTCGAGGTCCCAATCTTCAGAGTTGCGTTTAATTCTATCCAATAAATTCCATCTGAATTCAATAGTCTTCATCATAAAAGAGCCAGCACAAGAAGTATCAAGCATGTTCCGATTGTTTTCAAAAAGCCGAGCACAAAAACTTTGCATAATTATTTCTCTTTGGAGCTCATGATTGGGGCATGAATATAACATTGATTTAAGCCTCCCCCAAGCTTGAGCGATGCTTTCTCCTTCGCGAGGCCAGAAATTATATATATAATTGCGATCACGATGAACAAGATGCATAGGGTAATACTTTTGATGAAATTCCAGCTTCAATCTTTTATAGTCCCACGATCTCATATCATCACATAGCCTATACCATATCAATGCGTCTCCCTTCAAAGATAAAGGGAAGACCTTCTTCTTAGCAACATCATCGGGTATACCTGCAAGCTTAAATAATCCACAAACTTCATCCACATATATTAAGTGCTCATCAGGATGTTTTGTTCCATCTCCTTTAAAGGATTAACTAGCAGTTTTTACATCATAGCCACAGGAAATTCAAAAGGAGTTTCATTTTCAATAGGTTCAATAGGTTGAGGAGCAACTCTTTTCTCTACTGGACAGGGTGAAGATACCCCGAACAAGCCCCTCAGAGAATTACTTTCCATAGTAACAAGTGACAGTAAATTTCAGCACACTATATAATTTTTTCCTTACCAAATTCCACCTACCAAAGGCGCTACACTCCCCGGCAACGGCGCCAGAAAAGAGTCTTGATGACCCACAAGTATAGGGGATCTATCGTAGTCCTTTCGATAAGTAAGAGTGTCGAACCCAACGAGGAGTAGAAGGAAATGATAAGCAGTTTTCAGCAAGGTGTTCTCTGCAAGTACTGAAATAAGTGGTAACAGATAGTTTTGTGACGGGATAAATTGTAACGAGCAACAAATAACAAAAGTAAATAAAGTGCAGCAAGGTGGCCCCAATCCTTTTGTAGCAAAGGACAAGCCGGAACAAACTCTTATAATAGGAAAAGCGCTCCCGAGGACACATGGGAATATCATCAAGCTAGTTTTCATCACGTTCATATGATTCTCATTTGATACTTTGATAATTTGATATGTGGGTGGACCGGTGTTTGGGTGCTGTTCCTACTTGAACAAGCATCCCACTTATGATTAACCTCTATTGCAAGCATCCGCAACTACAACAAAAGTATTAAGGTAAACCTAACCATAGCATGAAACATATGGATCCAAATCAGCCCCTTACGAAGCAACACATAAACTAGGCTTTAAGCTTCTGTCACTCTAGCAACCCATCATCTACTTATTACTTCCCAATGCCTTCCTCTAGGCCCAAATAATGGTGAAGTGTTATGTAGTCGACGTTCACATAACACCACTAGAGGCTAGACAACATACATCTTATCAAAATATCAAATGAATACCAAATTCACATGAGTACTCATAGCAAGACTTCTCCCTTGTCCTCAAGAATGAACATAATTACTCACAAAGCATATTCATGTTCATAATCAGAGGGGTAATAATATGCATATAGGATCTGAACATATTATCTTCCACCAAATAAACCAACTAGCATCAACTACAAGGAGTAATCAACACTACTAGCAACCTACTAGCACCAATCCCGGACTTTAAGACAAGAATTGGATACAAGAGATGAACTAGGGTTTGGAGATGAGATGGTGCTGGTGAAGATGTTGATGGAGATTGCCCTCTCCCGATGAGAGGAGCGTTGGTGATGACGATGGTGATGATTTCCCCCTCCGGGAGGGAAGTATCCCCGGCAGAATAGCTCTGCCGGAGCTCTAGATTGGATCCGCCAAGGTTCCGCCTCGTGGCGGCGGAGTCTCGTCCCGAAAAGTTCCTCTCTCTTTTTTTCTCATCGAAAGACCTCATATAGGAGAAGATGGGCATCGGAGAGCCACTAGGGGGCTCACGAGGTAGGGGGCGCCCTAGGGGGGGCCCACCCTCGTGAGAAGGGTGTGGGCCCCCTGGCCTTCATCTTTGGCGTGGATTTTTCTTTATTTCTTTTAAGACATTCCGTGGAGTTTCAAGACTTTTGGAGTTGCGCAGAATAGGTCTCTAATATTTGCTCCTTTTCCAGACCAGAATTCCAGCTGCCGGCATTCTCCCTCCTTGTGTAAACCTTGTAAAATAAGAGAGAATAGCCATAAGTATTGTGACATAAAGTTAAATAACAGTCCATAATGCGATAAATATCAATATAAAAGCATGATGCAAAATGGACGTATCATGCATCACCCTTTTCTCTTCAAGGGAAAACCAACGCAGTGCTCAAGAGGTAGCATCGCGTCAAGCTCTACATCGACGACGCAGGATGGGGTCCCGTGGCCGGTTTAATTGAATATGGGTACCAGGTCCCCTTTGGTGGAATTCACGACTTCATCAGCAAGACCGGCGAACCGGGCCCTAAGCCGGACATCTGCACCAACACCATCGAGACGGCTCAGTGTGCAAGCTCTGCCCCGGTTCAGCCCGCCGTAAAGCATGTCTTCGTAGGTGTCATCCATGGAGCAGAATATGCGGATGGATTGGTATCTGGTGGCAAAACCGTTGTCTTCTCCGATGAGGAGTCTTCAACCGGAGAGACCGGGTCGCTATACCAGTTACATGATGGTCGTATTAGTGGAGGTTCCGATGGCACCAGTATTCCGGACCCCCTTGATCTGCCAAACCGGGTCGCGGTCTTCATGGCCGGTACACAGCCAACACAACACTCTTCTACAGCTGCGGCAATGATCTCCGGTTCAGCAACAACAACGCCGACAGGGGCAGGGGGCTCTGCGCCGCCTCCGGCTTAGGTTTTATCTGATTTGTTCGACGCTTTAGCAACGTTGTTGGCAGCAGAGGTGGATGCAGCAAACCGAGATCAGCACAACGCGGAGATTGCAAAGGTGAAAGATCAGATAACTCAGGCTAAAGCGGACCTGGCAGCAGTGAACGCCAGGATGGCTACAGAACGGGCCGAGTTAGAAGCTCAGGCCTACCGGCTTAGGCTGGATCAGAGTGCCTCAGATGATGTCATGAGGAGGAGATACCGGTCGCACCTCCCGCCGGGTTATGAGCCAAGAAACCTCTTCAACATGCCAGGAGCGGGAACCAGTAACCAGCCAGTGATAAACCGGACGAAGGCACCGATAACAGGAGCGCCGGGTCAGCCGCACATGATGGACCCGCCTCGTCAGAACAAAATTGTGCCACTGTACGTTCCGACGCCCCCGGGGCATTACTCCAACCCGTTGGATAACATTGTGGTCGCCGCTTCACGATTGGTAGCCCTCCCAATTAACGGCGAGTCACCAGTGGCGATTGAGACACGACGGGCCAGAGAGCTCCTTCAAACAGCTTTAACCCAGCAGCAGGCTTATTCGCATAGTCGCGAGAGGATTCATTCCACCCCCCTGTCCGAGTCAGAGCTACAGCAGGCACATTGATGAACCGGCCGTGTCAAGCAGTGCACGTCACCATAACTCGCTGCAAGGGCATAACCCGGCGGGTGGTGGAGCTAATGCACAGGATGTGGTGGATCATGGTCGTGCACGTCAAGAACCTGAGTTAGCAGCACAGCATGCGGCTCGTCAGCTTACTCCGGTTCGTCCTACCGCTTCAGTGGAGCCAGGTGTGGTCTTCAGTTCTTTAGGAGTGCCATGCCTCATCCCCGCTTTGCGTAATGTGTGACTACCCAAGGATTTTAAAGGCCCTCGTAAAGTGCCCAATTACACTGCCGATTTACCCCCTGAGTCATGGGTTGAGAGTTATGAGATGGCGATGGAGATGCTGGATGTGGATGAAGCGGTGTGTGCTAAGTACTTCACCATGATACTGGAGGGGACAACTCGTACTTGGTTAAAGAGCTTACCGGCTAACTCCGTTGGGTCATGGGCCGAGTTAAAAAACCGGTTTATCCAGAATTTTAAAGATACGTGTAAGCAGCCTATGTCGATTGTGGACCTGGCCGCTTGTGTTCAAGAGGATGGGGAGTCTACAACCCATTGGGTGAAGCGAGTCTCAGCTATTCTGCATTCGTCAGACCGCATCAACGCGGATACAACAGTTTTGATGTTGGAAGGCAATTGCCGGTTCATGCCATTAAAACTGAAGTTAGGAAGGCTCAAACGTCACTGCAATGACATGTCAACCCTTATGGCTGCTTTGGTGAAATATGCCGATTCAGATAGTACCAAAGACCATGAGTCTGAGGATGACAACCCGGGGAAGGGGAAAAAGGACGGCAGTGCCAAGGGACAACAGCATAATCTGGCAAGTCATGGGAACAATGGTAAGCGCAAGGCAGAAAATAGCTTGGAATTTGTGGCTAACACTAATGCCCAGGATAACGGTCAGCGTCGCAAGGGTAAACCGCCCCAGCGGGGTGGAGGATCAGGTCCCAATCTTGAACGCCTGCTAAATCAGCCTTACCCAAAACATGGATCGAAGGAGAGGCCAGCTTCGCATCTTTGGAAGGATTGCTTCATTATGCGGGAGTTCAAAAATTCCAATCTATTTCAATACGACAATGGCTCGCCCGGCAGTTCAGGAGGTGGATTTCATGGGCCAGGTTATGGAGGTAACAGCTCCGGTTCAGGGTTCCAAGGCAATCAAACCGGACATGGTAATCAAGGCAATCAGGGTAATCAGGGAGGTTATAACCATCAGGGGAATCAGCAGCAGCAGCAATCGGGTTATTAGAGTAATCTGAAGCAGTTGAATAGTGGGCAGTATCATGTCTTCACCACTAGCTTGTGTAAACGCGATCAGAAGCTTCATAAAAGGGCCGTGAACTCTGTTGAACCGGCGGTGCCTCGGTATCTGCGATGGTCTGAGCAACCCATTTTATGGAGTCGAGAGGATCACCCACCCCGGGTTGATAATCCGGGTCATCTGGCCTTAGTGGTGGTGCCTCAAGTTGGGGGTATAAGTTCACCAAGGTGCTTATGGATGGGGGAAGCAGTATCAATATCCTTTACTATGATACCTTCCACCGTATGGGACTGACAGATAAGAGTCTTAAACCGTCGAACACCATTTTTCATGGTGTGGTGCCTAGTAAATCGGCGTATCCAGTGGGCAAGGTAGCCCTAGAGGTGGCTTTTGGAGATGACCATGATTCAAGGTCAGAAACGTTGACTTTTGAGGTGGTAAAAATCAAGAGTCCGTATCATGCCCTGTTCGGACGACCAGCTTATGCCAAGTTCATGGCGAGGCCGTGTTATGTTTACCTACAGCTTAAGATGCCGGGTCATAAGGGGACCATCACAGTACATGGGAGCAGGAAGATTGCTTAGGAATGTGAAGAGGGTGATGCGGCTTATGCTGAGTCGGTTTGTGCCACAGAGGAGCTGAAGTTTTATAAGGACAATGTTGATCCGGCAGACATGACTTCTTTGAAAAAACCAACTACGGAGCACGATCCGGCGTTGAAGTTTAAATCGGCTACAGATACTAAGATGGTTGATTTTGTTCCTGGCGATTCGTCCAAGTAGTTCAGCATCAGCGCTAACCTGGATCCCAAATAGGAAAGCGCACTCATCGAGTTCATCCGTGAGAACCGGGATATCTTTGCATGGAAGCCTTCTGACATGCTAGGTGTACCGAGCGAACTCGCTGAGCACACACTTCATATAGATCCTAAGTTTAAACCGGTCAGGCAGTTTCTCCGCCGCTTCAACGAATAAAGGCGTAAGGCTATTGGTGAGGAGGTAGCTCGGCTGTTGGCCGCAGGGTTTATCGTGGAGGTCTTTCACCCTGAGTGGCTGGCTAATCCGGTGCTGGTTCTTAAGAAAAACGACACTTGGCGTATGTGTGTGGACTACACAGACTTGAACAAGGCTTGTCCAACTAATCCCTTTGCCCTCCCTCGTATTGATCAGATTATTGATGCTACGGCGGGTTGTGACCGTTTGTGTTTTCTGGATGCTTATTTTGGTTATCATCGGATCAAAATGGCAGTTAAGGGCCAGGAAAAGACAGCTTTTATAACTCCCTTTGGAGCCTTCTGCTATGTATCTATGCCCTTTGGGCTCAAGAGTGCCCAGACGACTTATCAACGGTGTGTTCAGAATTGTCTTCATAAACAGATTGGGCGCAATGTTCATGCATATGTGGATGACATTGTGGTGAAATCTAGGAAGAAGGAAACATTGATAGATGACTTGAAGGAAACCTTTGATAACCTCCGGGTTTATAAGACGATGCTTAATCCGGCCAAATGTGTCTTTGGTGTTCCGACAGGCAAGCTCTTGGGTTTTCTGGTGTCTAACAGGGGCATTGAGGCTAATCCGGAGAAGATCATAGCTATCACCTCTCTGGCTAAGCCGACATGTATCAATGACGTTCAACGTTTGGCGGGTCGGATTGCGGCTTTGAGTCGGTTTATCAGTCGTCTTGGGGAGAAGGCTATCCCTTTATATCAGATGCTAAAGAAAACGGATGACTTTGTCTGGATTGACGCAGCTGATAAAGCGTTTGAGGATTTGAAGAGATAGTTAGCTGAACCGCCAGTCCTTGCAGCTCCGATCGGTAAAGAGCCCTTATTGCTATATGTGGCTGCTAATGCCTGGGCTGTTAGTGTGGCTGTTGTTGTGGAGCGCAAGGAGGCTGGAAAGGAGTATTCGGTTCAAAGACCGGTTTATTATATCAGTGAGGTGCTTATCGAGTCAAAGCAGAGGTATCCGCATTGGCAGAAGCTGGTGTATGGGGTTTTCATGGCAAGCCGAAAGCTCATGCATTATTTTCAGGGTCATCCTATCACAGTGGTCAGTTCAGCCCCTCTGGGAGATATCATTCAAAACAGAGAAGCAACTGGCCGGATTGCCAAATGGGCTATTGAGCTTGGACCTCACGGGATAAAATATATGCCTCGCACAGCAATCAAATCCCAAGCACTTGTGGACTTCATCAATGATTGGACAGAGTTGCAGGCACCGAAGGAAAAGCCAGATAACACATATTGGACCGTTCACTTTGATGGGTCTAGACAGTTGGAGGGCTCGGGGCTGGAGTCATATTAACTTCCCCACGAGGTGACAAGTTTTGTTATGTTCTCCGCTTATTGTTCCCTTGCACTAACAATGCAGCTGAGTATGAGGCCTTACTCCACGGTCTGAGGATGGCTAAGGAGATGAACTTAAGCCGAGTTAAATGCTTCGGTGACTCGGACCTAGTGGCTCAGCAGGTATCTGGCACTTGGGATTCTAAGGATCCACTCATGGTTGCATACCGACGAGAGGTGGACATAGTGGCTGGTCATTTCAAGGGTTATCAAGTTGACCATATAGACCAGCGAAAGAATGAAGCAGCGGACGCTTTAAGTCGTCTAGGATCTCAGCGTAAACCGGTGCCACCTAATGTCTTCCTCGACGTACATCATAATCCATCGGCCAATATACCCACGGAGGAGGAGTTGGCTATTCCTGACCCGGAGGCCCGGTTGGTGGCGGCTTTGCATGTTATACCGGATTGGACAGTCCCGTACCTGGCTTACATGAACCGGGGCGAGTTACTGGATGATGAAACCTTGCACGACAGATAATCCGGCGATCCAAATCAATGACCATTATCAATGGGGAGCTACATCATTACAGCATCGCAGGAGCAATTCAGCGTTGTCTGTCTCCTCAAGAGGGTTGTGAGATTTTGCGAGAAATCCACGAAGGAGATTGTGGTCACCACGTCGGTTCAAAATCCTTGGTGGCTAAGGCTTTCCGTCACGGCTTCTATTGGTTGACAGCTCATGCTGACGCTGAGGATTTAGTAAAAAGGTGTGACGGTTGTCAGAAATTTGCACGCCGCCCTCATGTTCCGGCTCAAGAGTTGAGAATGATTCCAATCACTTGGCCGTTTGCAACTTGGGGGCTAGATATGGTTGGGCCCTTTAAGAGGTCCAAGGACAAAAATACCCACCTGTTGGTGGTAGTTGATAAGTTTACCAAGTGGGTAGAGGCAGAGCTAGTCAGTAAGTGTGATGCAGCCACGGCGGTCTAATTCATCAAAAAGGTGATATTCCGGTTTGGTTTTCCACACAACATTATAACTGATAACGGTACTAATCTATCCAAGGGTGATATGGAGGAATTTTGTCAACGTGAGCACATCCGGCTTGATGTAGCGCCAGTGTCTCACCCTCAGTCCAATGGTCAAGCAGAGAGGGCAAATCAAGAAATTTTGAGAGGTATTAAACCCCAGCTTATGGTTCCTATAAAGCGGACGCCGAGTTGTTGGGTGGAGGAGTTACCTTCCGTATTATGGAGTATCAACACCACACCAAACAAATCTACGGGTTACACGCCTTTCTTCATGGTTTACGGAGCAGAGGTGGTTCTCCCTAGTGGCATCCGTCACGACTTGCCCCGTGTGGCGGTTTACATTGAAGCTGAAAATGAGAAGCACGTCAGGACTCACTGGGCCTGTTAGATGAGGAGCGTGATCTTGCAGCGGCGTGGTCAGTGATTTATCAACAAGATCTCCGACGTTATCACAGCCGCCGGGTTAAGACCAGAACTTTTCAAGAGGGCGATCTGGTGCTCCGGCTCATCCAGGATCAGACTGATATGCACAAGTTATCCCCACCTTGGGAAGGACCTTTTGTGGTCAGCAAGAACCTGCACAATAGGTCATACTACCTTATCGATGTTCGAGAGCACAAAGACTCACGCAAATCGGAGGAGGAGACCCAGCGGCCATGGAATATAGCTCTTCTTCGGCCTTACTATACTTGAGCCACAGACTCTTCTTATGTACATACTTATGACAATGTATATATTATATAATAAACCAGAGCCTCAGCTAAAGCGGGGTCTCTGTTCTTTTTTTACATCATGTGTGGTTACATGGGGGGTTCTACTTACAAAGCGGGGTTCTATTAACTCGGCCTATAAAGCCACACAGATATAAAGGAAGTCACTAGGGGGCTTGGTCGTATTCGAACCATAGCTACACCTCTTGATCGGCTTAAGACCAAAAAGGGAATTCACTAGGGGGCTTGGTTGTATTTACACCATAGCTACACCTTTTGATAGGCTTAAAGCCAAAAGGAAATTATGTGGAACCAAAGAGAGTATGTTGCATAAAGCACAACTCAAACATAGGTAACCACTGAGCATAGCTCAAATATTACTTGGGGGCTCCTTGCTTCTCAAAGAACAACAAGCTTGCACCCTTGTAATAGGCTATCAAGCCAGGCTTGGAAGCCAGGTGTATTCACCTAAAACCCCGGGTTATCCTGCCTTTTTAAGTAAGCCACTCCGTCCAGGTAAACCTGGTATGACCCATCGAACGTTTGACAAGTCAATCTCATAGACCCTGAACTTGTCAAAGTTAAAACGATGATTGGTTAAAGATTGAGGTCCATCTTAAAAGGCTTTGAAAAATGGTTTAACTCAGCGGCCTGGCAGCCCATGAAAAGCCTCGATTTAGGGCCTGGCAGCCCATGAAAAGCCTTGCATATTTCTTTTTTATTTGCTGTTTTAAACATCTTTTGATAAGGGATTTATGAATATTTTCCGATAAACCGGTTTTTGTTACAACCCGGCATGGCTTTCAACGCTAAGTTGTCAGTACATGGTCAGTTTTAATCCGGCAATAATATTGCTCCGGTCTGGTTTGACTACAGGTCACCACAATTATATGCATAAACCGGTGTTTACCATCACCCGACAAGATTTCGGTATGAACCGACAAGGATGCTAGGAGTCATCAACACTCCAGATTGGTGTTATCACCTTTTGTTATAACAACAGTTGGTAAGCCAAACGAGATATACCACAGGTATCATCTATTTTATATCTACATATTGCAGCCTTGGTTCGGCATCCAGGTTATATATATGTTTGGGCACCATGACCCGTCCAGCGGTAAACCGCTAGGACACTTTCAATTTTTTTGCAGGAATAAGCTAAATAAAGCCACTGTGGATTATGCATATAATAGATCCCAAAAGCATGGCGAGTTATCAATGTCAAGCAAAACAAGTATGCTCGATGGCATAAGCAGATAAGTATTTGAACTAGCCTATTACAAGGCGCTTTAGTGCCCACACAGGATAATTGTTTCAACAAGTTTGGAAAATGATTAAACCGGCTTCCGGATTAAGATTCTTCATCCGGACGGCTTGAAGATTGAGGGTCATCTTGAGCGGGTGCATTCTCCTCATCCTACCTAGTCGCTGGAAATCAATCATTGACCAATCGATTCCAGTTAAGGCTTGAAAAACGGTTCTTCATGAATAAGGTTGGAAGGGTCAATGTCAGGGGCATAAGTATGCTTACGAATCGGCGGAACAAGATCTTCTACATCATGAATCGGCGCGGGCTGTCTTTTCCCTTCAACATCATAAACCAGTTGATAATGAGATAGATCTGTGTCATCTGCCAATTTGCTTGCTATAGGCCGCATTTCCTTTGTGAGCCTTCAGCGATCGTCATTGTTGAAATCTGAACCATCTTCCTTCACACCAGGATAACCTTTGCTGATATCTGCCGGTTCAAGATTTGGAATCCACGCCTTGGCCCGGATTAGTGCGGTTAGCGCACCTGACCTTGCGGCTGATCTCTTCAGTTCATCCAACTGGGCAGGCAACATGGCCATCTTTTCAATGGTTTCTTTTGTCAGCGTTGGAGGAGGCTTGTTATACGCTACAGTGCAAATGGCTTGCTGGGATCCAGAATACAGTTGTTCTATCAAAGTATAGGCCGCTTTAAGCTTCATCCGCATGTCGGAACCCAGATGAGTGATGCGGGTCCCTGTCATGGTAAAGCATCAGTAAACCGGCCATTGGTAAGATATTATGAATTGGAGAAACTTCATATGAGGATACTCACCAAATACAGCAGAGGTCATGGCATTAATCTGCCGTTTTAAGCCAGTCAGTTCTTCAACCACCGACTTCAGGGCTTGTCGTGGAACTGTCACGTCAGATGTCCTATCGAAAGGACTTAGTCGTGAGGCCAATGCATCTATGTGGTAGCTTGAGAGGGGTTGGGTGGAATCGAGAAACGCAACACAAGACAAGGATTTAGACAGCTTCGGGCCCTGGGAAACATCATTCGGTAACAACCCTACATGCTGTTTGAGGCTAGATCTCATTATGATCATGAGGGAGTCGCCGTAAACCGGCTCTCCTCTAATTGTGTCTAGCCCTAGAGATTGTTGTTTTCTTGTTCTCCCCCTTTGAGGAGCCCTGCCCCTCCTTATATATGTTGAAGGGGCGGGTTACATGTGGAGTCCAACTCGGATTTTAACTTAAACTATTTTGACTTCCCTTCCTAGGCTTCTTAACGTCTGCCGGTTTAACATTGTTCTGCCGGTTTAACATTGTCTGCCGGTTTAACATTGTCTGCCGGTTTAACATTGTCTGCCGGTTTAACATTGTCTTAGCCATCTGTCTTGACTCTCTGTCTTAACTCTCCGCCGGTTTACCAAGTCCCAGCTGGTTTACAACTCCAGCCGGGTCATACCGCGGGGTATATCCCCGACATTAGCCCCCAGTTTAATTTGGATTTATCCATGTTAAACTGATCCTGAGCATCTTTAAATCCTTGTCATTTCCTTCTAGAAAATCCGAGTCAATAGACCAGCTTCATAATCAATTTGCTGACATTGGTTTGTCATAGATAAATATTGTGAAGAATAACTCCTTTGACTTCAGCTCCCAATGCTTAACAAAAATATTGGCCTTTGAAATACTCATCTGATCTGCAGCCGGTTTAAGAATGTAGAACTTGCCGGTTTGAGAATGTAAAACTGTGCCGGTTTAAGACTTGAACTTGCCGGTTTGAGAATGTAAAACTGTGCCGGTTTAAGACTTGAACTTGCCGGTTTATCATTACCGGTTTATAAATATTGATGGCACCAGGTCATAATTGTAGTTAACATCAAGCTTGAAAATATACCTCTTATATGCCTATCACTTGTAGCCCCCAAGTCTTAAGAAGGTAACATAGCAACAACTTAAGACTTGCTTCAATATGAATGTCACAATCTTGAAGAAATCCAGGTTGTTCATTTCAATCACCAGTCAGAACTGAGTTGGAACGCCCTCGATGCGGCTATAGCTCCCACGTGTCGAGGCACGACTTAGAGACATAACCGCATTGAAAGCAATGTCACAAGTTAGGCAATCATCACAATATCCCATGTAATATAAATAATAAAGGGGAGAAACATAGTTGGCTTACAGTCGCCACGTCAATCAAGTACATAAATAACATTACATCATTCAAACACTCATGGCCCGACTACGGTGCCAAAATAAAAGATACCCAACATGCGAGACGATCCCGATCACCCCCAACTGGGCACCACTACTGATCATCAGGGAAAGACACGTAGTATCGTTGAGAGTCCTCGTCGAACTCCCACTTGATCTCAAGCGCGTCACCTGGAGCGGAGTCATCAGGCCTTGCATCTGGTTTGGAAGTAATCTGTGAGCCACAGGGACTCAGCAATCTCGCACCCTCGTGATCAAGACTATTTAAGCTTAAAGGTAAGGCAAGGTAAATATGTGGAGCTGCAGCAAGCGACTAGCATATATGGTGGCTACCCTGTTCGCAAAAGAGAGCGAGAAGAGGAGGCAAAGTGCGAGCGAGAAAAACTAGAGGGCAACCTGCGCAAACATTACTCCAATACCGTGTCCACTTCCCGGACTCCGCCGAGAAGAGGCCATCATGGTAACTCACACTGTTGATTCATTTTAATTAAGTTAAGGTTCAAGTTATCTACAACCGGACATTAACAAATTCCCATCTGCCCATAACCGCGGGCACGGCTGTCGAAAGTTCAAATCCCTACAGGGGAGTCCCAACTTAGCCCATGACAAGCTCTCACGGTCAACGAAGGAATAGACCTCCTCCCGAGACATTCCGATCAGACTCGGTATCCCGGTTCTTGAAGACACTTCAACAGGTTAAAACAAATCCAGCAACACCGCCCGAATGTGCCGACAAATCCCGATAGGAGCTGCACATATCTCGTTCTCAGGGCACACTCAGATTGTCTAAACTTCCGGTAGGCCAGCCCAAAGTTGCCCCTGGTAGCCACCGGCGGCTGACGAGTTGGACCAACACTCAGAGGAGCACTGGCCCGGGGGGGGGGGTTTAAAATAAGATGACCCTCGGGCTCCGGAAACCCAAGGGAAAAGAGGCTAGGTGGCAAATGGTAAAACCAAGATTGGGCATTGCTGGAAAAGCTTTAATCAAGGCGAACTATCAAGGGGTTCCCATTATAACCCAACCGCGTAAGGAACGCAAAATCCGGGAACATAACACCGATATGACGGAAACTAGGGCGGCAAGAGTGGAACAAAACACTAGGCGAGAGGCCGAGCCTTCCACCCTTTACCAAGTATATAGATGCATTAAGATAACATGGCAATATAATGATATCCCAACAAGCAAATAATGTTCCAACAAGGAACGGTCTCCAAACTTCACCTGCAACTAGCAACGCTATAAGAGGGGCTGAGCAAAGCGGTAACATAGCCAATCAACGGTTTGCTAGGACATGGTGGGTTAGAGGTTTGACATGGCAAATTGGGAGGCTTGAAAGCAAGTGATAGGCATCATAGCATTGGCATAGCAAAAGAGCGAGCATCTAGCAAAGCAAAGATAGTAGTGATTTCGAGGGTAAGATCATCTTGCCTGCAAAGTGGTCAGAGTTGACTGGATCCTCGAAAGCAAACTCAACGGGCTCCTCGTTAGTGAACTCGTCTCCCGGCTCTACCCAAACAAGACAAACAAGCAAACGGAACACAATCAACCACGTGCAAAGCTCAAGCAATATGATGCAAAGTTGGTATGCTATGCGGGATGCAATATGTGATGCATATGCAAGATTTGACAAGGAATGCATGAACCTGGCCTCAACTTGGGAATCCAAGTGTGCCACTGGAAAGATGAGATGAAATCGCTTGAAAACGATATAAAGAACGCCGGAATCGGAGTTACGGTTTGGAAATGGCAAGCAATTCAAATATGGCCACGTTCTGCGATTTACAGCAAGTAGTCATCTAAAAGCGACAAGATGAACATGCTACAGCACCCAAACATGGCATAAAAATACATGGCTGGAATCCATTCAAGATGCTTAACAAAAGTCTAGCACTGAGCTACGGCCAATTCATCCATTAACAGGTTCAAACAAGCATGGCAAAAAATGCATATGGTAAACAAATTTCAGACTTAGTGAAATTAACACTTGTCTGGAATTTCAGATCAGATAGCACTCTTCGGAGCAACAAAACTATATGCTATAGGACCTGAACATGGCAAACTAAAGCATGGCATGGAGCTACTCAAAGATCTTAACAAAAGTCCCTTAGTGACCTTGAGCCAAAAAGGATCAGAAAATACAATTGCAAGCATGTGAACATGGCAAAAACATAATCAGATCACAGACTTTGTGAAAACTGGAGCATACTAAAAACAGATATCAAGTAGGCATGTTTACGAGCTCGATGCACTCACCACAGAGCAAGTCATGACAAACTAAGCATACATCCATCAAGAATACACAAAATGCAGGCTAGACATGGCAAGAACAATAACATAGCATGCACGGATCAACTACAACATCCTCGGCAAAATCGCTAACAAGTAGACAATCTGCCCAGATTCACGAAATAGCAAAAGTAGAGCTCGATTGACTCAAGCTAAGGTTCTCCATAATTGCAAACAAAGACATGGATGGATAGAGCACTACAAGGTTAACAAAACATCCTTACTGATCATCCTCAAAAGAGGCACGGATCACTAGGAAACAACATGAACATATGGCCATATGAGATAAACAGATCAAGGACTTAGTGGAAATGCTAAGTCCCTGAAATCAGCATTACCAAGTGCCTTACTTTGCAAGCTTGTGCTAGTCACCACACACATCACAAAAATACATGGGCTGCACCTCTAGAAAGATGGCAAAACCCTTAACAAAACATATGTAGAGCTCATGGGCATATCATGCACACAAAAATCATGGCAAAAAATGACAAATATCTAAATGGAGCAGCAGACCTGACAATTATCCCAAGTAGCACTCTTCCAACAGCATTTCGGGCATCAAGATGAACTCAAATGAAAATGATGCAATGAGATGAAATGATGTTCTCTCTGAGACGAACATTTTGATATGCTCTATGCCCAAAACGGAGCTACGGATGCGGAGATATAGCATGATGAAAAAGGGCACATGGATCTGGGAAAACGGGGACTTAGAAGAAAATTTGGACCTCCAGATCTAGGGTTCGGTGGCACGTGGCCCGAGGCGAGTCCGGCGAGGTCCCCGCGGCTCCGGCGAGCCTGATGGAACGGCGGGGAGGCAGGGGAGGAGTAGATCCGGCCTCCTCCGGCCGGATCCGGTGGCGAGGAGGACGAGGCGGCGCGGGCATGGTGTCGGCGGAGCGGGGCGGCGCGGTGTCGGCGGCCGGCAGCGAGGCGAACCGCGGCGGCGTGGCGGCGCCGGTCGGCGAGGCAGCGGCGTCGGGCGGCGGGGCGCAGGAGGCGCGGGGAGGCGGCGACCGGGCCGCGGGGGCCCGCTGCGGGCCGGGCGGGCCGCGGCGGTGGGAGGAGGCGGCGGCCACGTGGCGAGTTCTGAGTGGTCGGGCGCGGCGGCACGGGCGTGTCCGGCGGGTGTGGACACGTCCGGCGGCGGAGGAGACGAAATTTTTAGGGTTTGGGAGAGGGGATCCGCGAATTTAGAGGAGGGGTCTATATATAGGCATAGAGGGAGCTAGGAGAGTCCAAATGAGGTGCGGTTTTCGGCCACACGATCGTGATCGAACGCTCTAGATGATGGAGAAGGTTTTGGTGGGTTTTGGGCCAAATTGGAGGGGTGTTGGGCTGCAACACACACGAGGCCTTTTCGGTCCCTCGGTTAACCGTTGGAGTATCAAACGAAGTCCAAATGGTACGAAACTTGACAGGCGGTCTACCGGTAGTAAACCAAGGCCGCTTGGTAAGTCTCAGTCCAATCCGTAAATGTTTAATCCCCACACACGAAAGAAAGGTAGAAATGACCACCGGAGGAGAACGAAGCGCCGGAATGCAAAACGGACAACGGGGAAAATGCTTGAATGCATGAGATGAACACGTATGAAAATGCAATGCACATGATGACATGATATGAGATGCATGACAACGATAATAACACACGGAGACAAAGACCCGAACCCGAGAAAATAAAATAACTTAAGTCTGGAAACGGCAAGAGTTGGAGTACATATTGGGTAAGTCATATCCGGGGTGTTACATGAGTATTCCACATATGTAGCCCCCAAGTGCTGGGTTGTCATGCTTGCAGCAACCTGGGACTTGAAATTGCTAACCTCCAAGGGCCGGGTTATTATGCAATAATGAGCAGAGACTTTGTAAATATGATCATGTAAACTTGAGCAGCAATATGTAGCCCCCAAGGGCCGGCTCAATAAGATAATATTGAGCTGGGACTTGATATATTCTTCAATGAAAATAACATCATATGATGTAACCCCTATCATGGGGCTTGAACCCACGTCCACAAGGTTAAGAGCCTTGTGCTTTATGTTGGGGAACGTAGTAATTTCAAAAAAATTCCTATGCACACGCAAGATCATGGTGATGCATAGCAACGAGAGGGGAGAGTGTTGTCTACGTACCCTCGTAGACCGAAGCGGAAGCGTTGACGCAACGTAGAGGAAGTAGTCGTACGTCTTCCCGGTCCAACCGATCCAAGCACCATTACTCTGGCACCTCCGAGTTCTTGGCACACGTTCAGCTCGATGACGCACCCCGGGCTCCGATCCAGCAAAGCTTCGGGGAGGAGTTCCGTCAGCACGACGGCGTGGTGACGATCTTGATGTTCAACCGTCGCAGGGCTTCGCCTAAGCACCGCTACAATATGACTGAGGTGGAATATGGTGGAGGGGGGCACCGCACATGGCTAAGGAATGATCACGAAGATCAACTTGTGTCTAGAGGTGCCCCCCTGCCCCCGTATATAAAGGAGCAAGGGGGAGGGGGCGGCCGGCCTAGGAGGGGGCGCGCCAAGGGGAGTCCTACTCCCACCGGGAGTAGGACTCCCTCCTTCCTTGTTGGAATAGGAGAAGGGGAAAGAGGGGGAGAGAAAGAAGGAAAAGGGGGCTGCGCCCCTTATCCAATTCGGACCAGAGGGGGGGCGCAGGCCTCCTTCCTTTTGGCCTCTCTCCTCTATTCCCGTATGGCCCAATAAGGCCCATATACTCCCCGGCGAATTCCCGTAACTCTCCGGTACTCCGAAAAATACCCGAATCACTCGGAACCTTTCCGATGTCCGAATATAGTCGTCTAATATATCGATCTTTACGTCTCGACCATTTCGAGACTCCTCGTCATGTCCCCGATCCCATCCGGGACTCCGAACTCCTTCGGTACATCAAAACTCATAAACTCATAATATAACTGTCATCGAAACCTTAAGCGTGCGGACCCTACGGTTCGAGAACAATGTAGACATGACCGAGACACGTCTCCAGTCAATAACCAATAGCGGAACCTGGATGCTCATATTGGCTCCCACATATTCTACGAAGATCTTTATCGGTCAGACCGCATAACAACATATGTTGTTCCCTTTGTCATCGGTATGTTACTTTCCCGAGATTCGATCGTCGGTATCTTAATACCTAGTTCAATCTCGTTACCGGCAAGTCTCTTTACTCGTTCCATAATACATCATCTCACAGCTAACTCATTATTTGCAATGCTTGCAAGGCTTATGTGATGTGCATTACCGAGAGGGCCCAGAGATACCTCTCCGACAATCGGAGTGACAAATCCTAATCTCAAAATACGCCAACCCAACATGTACCTTTGGAGACACCTTTAGAGCACCTTTATAATCACCCAGTTACGTTGTGACGTTTGGTAGCACACAAAGTGTTCCTCCGGCAAACGGGAGTTGCATAATCTCATAGTCATAGGAACATGTATAAGTCATGAAGAAAGCAATAGCAACATACTAAACGATTGGGTGCTAAGCTAATGGAATGGGTCATGTCAATCACATCATTCTTCTAATGATGTGATCCCGTTAATCAAATAACAACTCTTTTGTTCATGGTTAGGAAACATAACCATCTTCGATTAACGAGCTAGTCAAGTAGAGGCATACTAGTGATGCTCTGTTTGTCTATGTATTCACACATGTATTATGTTTCTGGTTAATACAATTCTAGCATGAATAATAAACATTTATCATGATATAAGGAAATAAATAATAACTTTATTATTGCCTCTAGGGCATATTTCCTTCAGTCTCCCACTTGCACTAGAGTCAATAATCTAGTTCACATCGCCATGTGATTCAACACTAAGAGTTCACATCACCATGTGATTAACACCCATAGTTCACATCGTCATGTGACCTATACCCAAAGGGTTTACTAGAGTCAATAATCTAGTTCACATCATTAATGTGATTAACACCCAAAGAGTACTAAGGTGTGATCATGTTTTGCTTGTGAGAGAAGTTTAGTCAACGGGTCTGCCATATACAGATCCGTAAGTATTTTGCAATTTTCTATGTCTACAATGCTCTGCACGGAGCTACTTTAGCTAATTGCTCCCACTTTCAATATGTATCCAGATGAAGACTAAGAGTCATCCGAATCAGTGCCAAAACTTGTATCGACGTAACCCTTTTACGACGAACCTTTTGTCACCTCCATAATCGAGAAACATATCCTTATTCCACTAAGGATAATTTTGACCGCTGTCCAGTGATCTACTCCTAGATCACTATTGTACTCCCTTGCCAAAATTAGTGTAGGGTATACAATAGGTCTGGTACACAGTATGGCATACTTTATAGAACCTATGGCCAAGGCATAGGGAATGATTTTCATTCTCATTCTATTTTCTGCCGTGGTCGGGCTTTGAGTCTTACTCAACTTCACACCATGTAACACAGGCAAGAATTCTTTCTTTGACTGTTCCATTTTGAACTACTTCAAATTCTTGTCAAGGTATGTACTCATTGAAAAAACTTGTCAAGCGTCTTGATCTATCTCTATAGATCTTGATGCTCAATATGTAAGCAGCTTCACCGAGGTCTTTCTTTGAAAAACTTCTTTCAAAACACTCCTTTATGCTTTGCAGAATAATTCTACATTATTTTCGATCAACAATATGTCATTCACATATACTTATCAGAAATGCTGTAGTGCTCCCACTCACTTTCTTGTAAATACAGGCTTCACCGCAAGTTTGTATAAAACTATATGCTTTGATCAACTTATCAAAACGTATATTCCAACTCCGAGATGCTTGCACCAGTCCATAGATGGATCGCTGGAGCTTGCATATTTTGTTAGCACCTTTAGGATTGACAAAACCTTCTGATTGCATCATATACAACTCTTCTTTAAATCCATCAAGGAATGTAGTTTTGTTTATCCATTTGCCAGATTTCATAAAAATGCGGCAATTGCTAACATGATTTGGACAGACTTAAGCATCACTACGAGTGAGAAAATTTCATCGTAGTCAACACCTTGAACTTTGTCAAAAACCTTTTTCGACAAGTCTAGCTTTGTAGATAGTAACACTACTATCAGCGTCCGTCTTCCTCTTGAAGATCCATTTATTTTCTATGGCTTGCCGATCATCTGGCAAATCCATCGAAGTCCATACTTTGTTCTCATACATGGATCATATCTCAGATTTCATGGCCTCAAACCATTTCGCGGAATCTGGGCTCATCATCGCTTCCTCATAGTTCGCAAGTTCGTCATGGTCTAGTAACATGACTTCCAGAACAGGATTACCGTACCACTCTGGTGTGGATCTCACTCTGGTTTACCTACGAGATTAGGTAGTAACTTGATCTGAACTTACATGATCATCATCATTAGCTTCCTCACTAATTGGTGTAGTAGTCACAAGAACATATTTCTGTGATCAACTACTTTCCAATAAGGGAGAAGGTACAATTAGCTTATCAAGTTTTCTACTTTCCTCCCACTCACTTCTTTCGAGAGAAACTCCTTCTCTAGAAAGTTTCCGAATTTAGCAACAAAAGTCTTGCCTTCGGATCTGTGATAGAAGGTGTATCCAATAGTTTCCTTTGGATATCCTATGAAGACGCACTTCTCCGATTTAGGTTTGAGCTTATCAAGTTGAAACTTTTTCACATAAGCATTGCAACCTCAAACTTTAAGAAACGACAGCTTAGGTTTCTTGCTAAACCATAGTTCATACGGTGTCATCTCAAACGGATTTTAGATGGTGCCCTATTTAACGTGAATGTAGCTGTCTCTAATGCATAACCCCAAAACAATAGCGGTAAATCTGTAAGAGACATCATAGATCGCACCATATCAAATAAAGTACGATTACGATGTTCGAACACACCATTACACTGTGGTGTTCCAGGTGGCGTGAGTAGTGAAACTATTTCACATTGTTTTAACTGAAGACCAAACTCGTAATTCAAATACTCTTCTCCACGATCAGATCGTAGAAACTTTATTTTCTTGTTACGATGATTTTCCACTTCACTCTGAAATTCTTTGAACTTTTCAAATGTTTCAGACTTATGTTTCATCAAGTAGATATACTCACATCTGCTCAAATTATCTGTGAAGGTCAAAAAATAACGATACCTGCTGCGAGCCTTAACACTCATCGGACCACATACATCAGTATGTATTATTTCCAATAAGCCAGTTGCTCGCTCCGGAGAACGGAGTCTTAGTCATCTTGCCCATGAGGCATGGTTCGCAAGCATCAAGTGATTCATAATCAAGTGATTCCAAAATCCCATTAGCATGGAGTTTCTTCATGCGCTTTACACCAATATGACCTAAACGGCAGTGCCACAAATAAGTTGCACTATCATTATTAACTTTGCATATTTTGTCTTCAATATTATGAATATGTGTATCACTACGATCGAGATCCAATGAACCATTTTCATTGGGTGTGTAACCATATAAGGTTTTATTCATGTAAACAGAACAACAATTATTCTCTAACTTAAATGAATAACTGTATTGCAATAAACATGGTCAAATCATATTCACGCTCAACGCAAACACCAAATAACACTTATTTAGGTTCAACACTAATCCCGAAAGTATAGGGAGTGTGCGATGATGATCATATCAATCTTGGAACTACTTCCAACACACATCGTCACTTCACCCTTAACTAGTTTCTGTTCATTCTGCAACTCCCGTTTCGAGTTACTACTCTTAGCAACTGAACCAGTATCAAATACCGAGGAGTTGCTACAAACACTAGTAAAATACACATTAATAATCTGTATATCAAATATACCTTTGTTCACTTTGCCATCCTTCTTATCCGCCAAATACTTGGGGCAGTTCCGCTTCCAGTGACTAGTCGCTTTGCAGTAGAAGCACTTAGTCTCAGGCTTAGGACCAGACTTGGGCTTCTTCACTTGAGCAGCAACTTGCTTGCCGTTCTTCTTGAAGTTCCCCTTCTTCCCTTTGCCCTTTTATTGAAACTAGTGGTCTTGTCTACCATCAACACTTGATGCTCTTTCTTGATTTCTACCTTCATCGATTTCATCATCATGAAAAGCTCGGGAGTCGTTTTCGTCATCCCTTGCATACTATAGTTCATCACGAAGTTCTACTAACTTGGTGATGGTGACTAGAGAATTCTGTCAATCACTATCTTATCTGGAAGATTAACTCCCACTTGATTCAAGCGATTGTAGTACCCAGACAATCTGAGCACATGCTCACTAGTTGAGCGATTCTTCTCCATCTTTTGGCTATAGAACTTGTTGGAGACTTCATATCTCTCAACTCGGGTATTTGCTTGAAATATTAACTTCGACTCCTGGAACATCTCATATGGTCCATGACGTTCAAAACATCTTTTGAAGTCCCGATTCTTAGCCGTTAAGCATGGTGCACTAAACTATTAAGTAGTCATCATATTGAGCTAGCCAAACGTTCATAACGTCTGCATCTACTCCTGCAATAGGTCCGTCACCTAGCGGTGCATCAAGGACATAATTCTTCTATGCAGCAATGAGGATAAACCTCAGATCACGGATCCAATCCGCATCATTGCTACTAACATCTTTCAACACAATTTTCTCTAGGAACATATCAAAATAAACATAGGGAACCAACAACGCGGGCTATTGATCTACAACATAATTTGCAAAATACTACCAGGACTAAGTTCATGATAAATTTAAGTTCAATTAATCATATTACTTAAGAACTCCCACTTAGATAGACATCCCTCTAATCCTCTAAGTGATTACGTGATCCAAATCAACTAAACCATGTCCGATCATCATGTGAGATGGAGTAGTTTCATTGGTGAACATCGCTATGTTGATCATATCTGCTATATGATTCACGCTCGACCTTCCTGTCTCCGTGTTCCGAGGCCATATCTGTATATGCTTGGCTCGTCAAGTATAACCTGAGTATTCTGCGTGTGCAACTGTTTTGCACCCGTTGTATTTGAACGTAGAGCCTATCACACCCGATCATCACGTGGTGTCTCAGCACGAAGAACTTTCGCAACGGTGCATACTCAGGGAGAACACTTCTTGATAATTAGTGAGAGATCATCTTATAATGCTACCGTCAATCAAAGCAAGATAAGATGCATAAAAGATAAACATCACATGCAATCAATATAAGTGATATGATATGGCCACCATCATCTTGTGCTTGTGATCTCCATCTTCGAAGCACCGTCATGATCACCATCGTCACCGGCGCGACACCTTGATCTCCATCATAGCATCGTTGTCGTCTCGCCAATCTTATGCTTCCACGACTATCGCTACCGCTTAGTGATAAAGTAAAGCATTACAACGCGATTGCATTGCATACAATAAAGCGACAACCATATGGCTCCTGCCAGTTGCCGATAACTCGGTTACAAAACATGATCATCTCATAAATAAAATTTAGCATCATGTCTTGACCATATCACATCACAACATGCCCTGCAAAAACAAGTTAGACGTCCTCTACTTTGTTGTTGCAAGTTTTACGTGGCTGCTACGGGCTTAAGCAAGAACCAATCTTACCTACGCATCAAAACCACAACGATAGTTTGTCAAGTTGGTGCTGTTTTAACCTTCGCAAGGACCGGGCGTAGCCACACTCGGTTCAACCAAAGTTGGAGAAACTGACACCTGCCAGCCACCTGTGTGCAAAGCACGGCGGTAGAACCAGTCTCGCGTAAGCGTACGCGTAATGTCGGTCCGGGCCGCTTCATCCAACAATACCGCTGAACCAAAGTATGACATGCTGGTAAGCAGTATGACTTATATCGCCCACAACTCACTTGTGTTCTACTCGTGCATATAACATCAACACATAAAACCTAGGCTCTCATACCACTGTTGGGGAATGTAGTAATTTCAAAAAAAATCCTACGCACACGCAAGATCATGGTGATGCATAGCAACGAGAGGGGAGAGTGTTGTCTACG
Organism: Triticum urartu; assembly: GCF_003073215.2. Classification (NCBI taxonomy): domain Eukaryota; kingdom Viridiplantae; phylum Streptophyta; class Magnoliopsida; order Poales; family Poaceae; genus Triticum; species Triticum urartu. The sequence continues at coordinate 702,739,192 of NC_053023.1, forward strand.
TACCCTCGTAGACCGAAGCGGAAGCGTTGACGCAACGTAGAGGAAGTAGTCGTACGTCTTCCCGGTCCAACCGATCCAAGCACCGTTACTCCGGCACCTCCGAGTTCCTGGCACACGTTCAGCTCGATGACGCACCCCGGGCTCCGATCCAGCAAAGCTTCGGGGAGGATTTCTGTCAGCACAACGCCGTGGTGACGATCTTGATGTTCAACCGTCGTAGGGCTTCGCCTAAGCACCGCTACAATATGGCCGAGGTGGAATATGGTGGAGGGGGGCACCGCACACGGCTAAGGAACGATCACGAAGATCAACTTGTGTCTAGAGGTGCCCCCCTGCCCCCGTATATAAAGGAGCAAGGGGGAGGGGGCGGCCGGCCTAGGAGGGGGCGCACCAAGGGGAGTCCTACTCCCACCGGGAGTAGGACTCCCTCCTTCCTTGTTGGAATAGGAGAAGGGGAAAGAGGGGGAAAGAAAGAAGGAAAAGGGGGCTGCGCCCCTTGTCCAATTCGGACCAGAGGGGGGGCGCAGGCCTCCTTCCTTTTGGCCCCTCTCCTCTATTCCCGTATGGCCCAATAAGGCCCATATACTCCCCGGCGAATTCCCGTAACTCTCCGGTACTCCGAAAAATACCCGAATCACTCGGAACCTTTCCGATGTCCGAATATAGTCGTCCAATATATCGATCTTTACGTCTCGACCATTTCGAGACTCCTCGTCATGTCCCCGATCCCATCCGGGACTCCGAACTCCTTCGGTACATCAAAACTCATAAACTCATAATATAACTGTCATCGAAACCTTAAGCGTGCGGACCCTACGGTTCGAGAACAATGTAGACATGACCGGGACACGTCTCCAGTCAATAACCAATAGCGGAACCTGGATGCTCATATTGGCTCCCACATATTCTACGAAGATCTTTATCGGTCAGACCGCATAACAACATACGTTGTTCCCTTTGTCATCAGTATGTTACTTGCCCGAGATTCGATCGTCGGTATCTTAATACCTAGTTCAATCTCGTTACCGGCAAGTCTCTTTACTCGTTCCATAATACATCATCTCACAACTAACTCATTAGTTGCAATGCTTGCAAGGCTTATGTGATGTGCATTACCGAGAGGGCCCAGAGATACCTCTCCGACAATCGGAGTGACAAATCCTAATCTCGAAATACGCCAACCCAACATGTACCTTTGGAGACACCTGTAGAGCACCTTTATAATCACCCAATTACGTTGTGACATTTGGTAGCACACAAAGTGTTCCTCCGGCAAACGGGAGTTGCATAATCTCATAGTCATAGGAACATGTATAAGTCATGAAGAAAGCAATAGCAACATACTAAACGATCGGGTGCTAAGCTAATGGAATGGGTCATGTCAATCACATCATTCTTCTAATGATGTGATCCCGTTAATCAAATAACAACTCTTTTGTTCATGGTTAGGAAACATAACCATCTTCGATTAACGAGCTAGTCAAGTAGAGGCATACTAGTGACGCTTTGTTTGTCTATGTATTCACACATGTATTATGTTTCCGGTTAATACAATTCTAGCATGAATAATAAACATTTATCATGATATAAGGAAATAAATAATAACTTTATTATTGCCTCTAGGGCATATTTCCTTCACTTTACCAACTGAGCAGTGGATCCTTCAATAATAGATGAAAATATGCGTACCTTGAATTGTTGATAGGAGCAATTGGTAGCCCCAAGGGCCGGCTTATTATGATGTGATGAGTCGGGTCGTCAATAAGTGAGCAAACAATGACTTTGCATTAGCCCCCAAGTGTCATGGTGCATGCTTGTAGCGACATGAGTCATGTGTATTTGATGTAATCCCAACTTGAATAATGTAGCCCCTAAGTGCCGGGTCGTAAGTCTGTAGCGACTCAGGACTATTCCTTCAATTGTAGAATAAATCATATCCATTGATAAAATAATAGCCACTGCGCTGAAGCGACTTTGAAAACCTTAATCATAATAGTGGTTATTGATAACCATAATAAAAATCCAGCCATGTTGGCTATTAAAGATTTGAATACCTTACGAGTTGATAAATAAATCCAGAGTTGAAATACTCGGCGGCTCTTGGCCGATGGCAACTTAATGCGCATTCATTGTAAGCCGGAATTCTTATAACCCGGCAGCCGGGTCATAATGCCCAAACATATAGCCAGGGTTTATAACCAAGGCTGTAATTGAAGATAATCAAATATGACATAGATGATACCTGTGACATAGAATCACCTCGTTGGTTTAACCAACTTTTGTAGTGAGGGTGGTGAGGGAGTCCTGGATTAGGGGGTGTCCGGATGGCCGGACTATACCTTCAGCCGGACTCCTGGACTATGAAGATACAAGATTGAAGACTTCGTCCTGTGTCCGGAAGGAACTTTCCTTGGCGTGGAAGGCAAGCTTGGCGACACGGATATACAGATCTCCTACCATTGTAACCGACTTTGTGTAACCCTAACCCTCTTCGGTGTCTATATAAACCGGAGGGTTTTAGTCCATAGGACAACATAGACAACATACAATCATACCATAGGCTAGCTTCTAGGGTTTAGCCTCTCCGATCTCGTGATAGATCTACTCTTGTACTACCCATATCATCAATATTAATCAAGCAGGACGTAGGATTTTACCTCCATCGAGAGGGCCCGAACCTGGGTAAAACTTCGTGTCCCTTGCCTCCTGTTACCATCCGGCCTAGACGCACAGTTCGGGACCCCCTACCTGAGATCCGCCGGTTTTGACACCGACATTGGTGCTTTCATTGAGAGTTCCTCTGTGTCGTCGCCGTCAGGCTCGATGGCTCCTACGATCATCAATAGCGATGCAGTCCAGGATGAGACTTTCCTCCCTGGACAGATCTTCGTCTTCGGCGGCTTCGCACTGCGGGCTAATTCACTTGGCCGTCTGGAGCAGATCGAAAGCTACGCCCCTGGCCGTCGGGTCAGATTTGGAAATTTGAACTTCACGGCTGACATCCGCGGGGACTTGATTTTCGACGGATTCGAGCCACTGCCGAGCGCGCCGCACTGTCCCGACGAGCATGATCTAGCACTACCGCCGAACAGTGCCCCGGAGGCCGCACCCGCATCAGCTTCGACCCTTAAGTCGGAGCCAACCGCACCAATCGAGGATGGGCGGTTGGACGCCACCTCGAGGGTTGCGATCCCAACGGCGATTGAGCCAAACACCAGCCCCGTACTCCGCGAGATTCGTGACTCCAAGGAGCCGGATTCCTCTCCGGACTCCGAACCCTCCGCGCCCCTGCCGATCGAATCCGATTGGGCGCCGATCATGGAGTTTACTGCCGCGGACATCTTTCAGCACTTGCCTTTCAGCGATATTCTGAAGACACTGAAGTCTCTCTCTTTATCAGGAGAGTCCTGGCCGGACTACGGTCAGCAAGGTTGGGATTCGGACGATGAAGAAATTCAAAGCCCACCCACCACCCACTTTGTAGCCACTATCGACGATTTAACCGACATGCTCGACTTTGAGTCTGAAAACATCGACGGTATGGGCGCCGATGAAGGAGATGATGAAGAACCACCGCCTACTAGGCCCTGGAAAGCCACCTCATCATATGACATATACATGGTGGACACCCCAAAAGAAGGAGATGGCGACGGAACAGCGGAGGCTGGCCCCTCCAAGAAACAGCCTAAGCACCGGCGTCAGCGGTGCCGCTCAAAATCCCGCCAAAACAAATGCGGCGATTCTAGCACGGGAGATAATAACACTCCGGAAAGCGCCAAAGAAAACCCCCTCGAGCAAGATTTAGCACATGAGGATGGAGAAACCAGCCCTCATGAGAAGGTGGCTGACACAGAGGTCGAGGACGATAATTATATGCCTCCCTCCGAAGACGAGGCAAGCCTCGACGACGACGAATTCGTCGTGCCAGAGGATCCCTTCGAGCAAGAGCGTTTTCAACGCAGGCTTATGGCCACGGCAAAAAGCCTCAAGAAAAAGCAGCAACAGCTTAGAGCTGATCAAGATTTGCTAGTCGACAGATGGACTAAAGTCCTTGTGGCTGAAGAGCATAAACTCGAACGCCCCTCCAAGAGCTACCCAAAGCGCAGCTTGCTACCCCGATTAGAGGAGGAAGCACTTGATGCGGCCGACCGACCACCTCGTGTCCGTGACAGAGAGGCCTCTCGGCCCTCCACTCAAGCCGCACCCCGTACCAAGGCACGGGAATATGCGCCAGACTTGCGAGATATGTTGGAGGACAAGGCAAGGCAAACAAGATCGATCTACGGATCACGCGGGCGCCCCACGGCTCGAGACGATAACCGTCACGCCGGCCACAAATTCGGCAGGGCCGAACACAACAGACAAAGTTCATTGGAGCTACGTCGTGATATAGCCAAGTACAGAGGCGCCGCACACCCACTATGCTTCACAGACGAAATAATGGATCATAAAATCCCTGAGGGTTTCAAACCCGTAAACATCGAATCATATGATGGCACAACAGATCCTGCGGTATGGATCGAGGATTATCTCCTTCATATCCACATGGCCCGCGGTGATGATTTCCACGCCATCAAATACCTCCCACTCAAGCTTAAAGGACCAGCTCGGCATTGGCTTAACAGCTTGCCAACAGGATCAATCAGTTGTTGGGAGGACCTGGAAGCCGCATTCCTCGACAATTTCCAGGGCACTTATGTGCGACCCCCAGACGCCGATGACCTAAGTCACGTCATTCAGCAGCCAGAGGAATCGGCCAGGCAATTCTGGACACGGTTCCTAACAAAGAAAAATCAAATAGTCGACTGTCCGAACGCGGAGGCCCTAGCAGCCTTCAAGCACAATATCCGTGACGAGTGGCTGGCCCGGCACCTTGGACAGGAAAAGCCGAAACCTATGGCAGTACTCACGACACTCATGACCCGCTTTTGCGCGGGAGAAGACAGCTGGCTCGCTCGTAGCAACGATATGACCAAGAACCCTGGTAATTCGGATGCCAGAGACAGTAGCGGCAGGTCGCGTTGCAACAAGCAGAAGCGCCGCATTAACAGCGACAATGCTGAGGATACGGCAGTTAATGCCGGATTCAGAGGCTCTAAATCCGGTCAGCGAAAAAAGCCATTCAAAAGGAATCCCAGGGGCCCGTCCAGTTTGGACCGAACACTCGACCGCTTGTGCCAAATACATGGCACCCCCGAAAAGCCGGCCAATCACACCAACAGGGATTGTTGGGTGTTCAAGCAAGCAGGCAAGTTAAACGCCGAAAACGAAGATAAGGGGCTGCATAGCGACGATGACGAGGAGCCCCAGCCGCCGAACAAAAGTGGACAGAAGGGTTTTCCCCCACAAGTGCGGACGGTGAACATGATATACGCAACCCACGTCCCCAAAAGGGAGCGGAAGCGCGCTTTAAGGAACGTATACGCGGTAGAGCTAGTCGCCCCAAAGTTCAACCCATGGTCCTCCTGCCCGATCACTTTTGACCGAAGGGACCATCCCACTAGCATCCGTCATGGCAGATTCGCCGCATTGGTTCTAGACCCAATTATTGACGGATTTCATCTCACTAGAGTCCTTATGGACGGCGGCAGCAGCCTGAACCTGCTTTACCAGGATACAGTGCGGAAAATGGGCATAGATCCCTCGAGGATTAAGCCCACCAAAACGACCTTTAAAAGCGTAATACCAGGTGTAGAGGCCAACTGTACAGGCTCAGTCACACTTGAAGTGGTCTTCCGATCTCTGGATAATTTCCGAAGCGAGGAGTTAATCTTCGACATAGTCCCGTTCCGCAGTGGTTATCACGCACTGCTCGGGCGAACCGCATTCGCCAAGTTCAATGCGGTACCGCACTACGCATACCTTAAGCTCAAGATGCCAGGCCCTCGAGGAGTAATTATGGTCAATGGAAACACCGAACGCTCCCTCCGAACTGAGGAGCACACGGCGGCCCTTGCAGTGGAAGTACAAAGCAGCCTCTCCAGGCAGTTCTCCAGTCCGGCCATTAAACGACCGGACACCGTCAAGCGCGCCTGGAGTAACCTACAACAAGACCGCCTGGCACGTTCCGAGCAGGTGTAGCAATGCGGCCCCAACCCCAACCCTCGCAAAAAGGTGACATCAGTGCTTCACGTACATAACTACGCCCTAAAAATACCATGGGTACAGGGGGAGGGGCACCATCACGGCACGCCCGAAACGCGGCTTAAACCATACCAGGGGCTGCCGATTTTTTAATTTTCTCTTACTTTCAGGACTCCACCCTTCGGAAGGCCTGTTCGGCAGTTCAATTGCCGCACAAACGATGCAAGAACCAGGGAGGCAGACAAGCCACGCCGCATTACGGAACTCACAGGTGGTCTCTATCACGAGCAGTATACCTGTTTCGCATACTATTCCGCAGCTTGCCCCTGGAGCAGACATGTTAAATAGTCCAACTTTTTGTCGCATTATTTGTATCGTTCTGCTTTGATCGCAGCTATTTTTAATAAACAATGCATAGCTTTTGTCTATTTTTGCATTACCTTTTTATAAATATATGTTCCTTAACGACATGTTGCACCCGTACAATTTGGTACGGCCAAAATACGCCAGGGGCTTTAGTACCCCTCAATATGGTGTGAGAAGTCCGAACACTTTAACAAGTGCAGCACCCCGAACTTATAGCATTATATGCATCGGGTCCGGATCATGTCTTGGGTCAATAGTTGGGTTTGCCCGGCTCCTATGTTTTGGTGCCTTACGTTCCGCTATATCGGCTAAGGTAGCACTAGGAGAACCACTGCGATTGTGCCCCAGTTGAGCTGGGCCGAGCACCTCAGTGGAGAAAGATAAAACTGACTGTCATGATGAGGCGAGAGCTGGTCGCTGTTCGAGAGGTCTTTCGAGTCCCTAAAGACTTATGCCGCTTAGGGCGAGGAGCTGGCTCTGTCCGGCCAAGGCGTGGATCGCGCCCCGAACTCAGTCTTCCGAATAGCAGGGGCTTCGCCGAAATTTAAAATTATAGAATTCTATGGCTAAGTGAGAGTGTTCACGCATTATAGTCCGATTGCCTTGTTCGTTGGGCTGAGCGCCTCCCTCGAAGGACCCAAACATGGGAAAAAGAGCGCTCAGGTTTATCCCCGAACACCCCAGCACTAGCGGCACGGGGGCAGAAGCCGACGACTCGCCATCTCTCAGAATTGATAAACAGCCGCACAGAAGGTAATATTTTAAATTACAAATAGCATTGCTTAGCGCATATGAACAAGTTTCCAGCGCACAGGACAAAACGAGCAAGTTTCACTCAAAAATTACATCCCTAGAACATTCATCCGCCACAAGGCAGGCACCCTTCAGAACATCCTTATAGTAATTCTCAGGCTTGCGATGCTCTTTCCACGGAGGCGGCCCGTCCTTCACAAGCTTCTCGGCATCCAGCTTGCCCCAGTGCACCTTAGCACGGGCAAGGGCCCTACGGGGACCTTCAATGCAGACGGAGCGCTTGATGACTTCGAGCCTTGGACAGGCCTCCACCAGCCGCCGCACCAGCCCGAAATAGCTCCCAGGCGAAGCCTCTCTAGGCCACAGCCGGACCAAGAGGCCCTTCATGGCTTGTTCGGCCGCCTTGTGGAGCTCGATCAGCTGCTTCAGCTGGTCGCTCAGGGGTACGGGGTGTCCGGCCTCAGCATACTGAGACCAGAACACCTTCTCTGTTGAGATGCCCTCCTCGGCTCGATAGAATGTGGCGGCATCGGACACACTCCGGGGAAGATCTGCGAACGCTCCTAGAGAGCTCCGGATTCGGGTAAGTAACAAGTAACTCACGTTTATATGTTTGCTTTGCATAAAGAATGCCTTACCCGCCGCTATCTTCTTCACCTCATCCAACTCCTGGAGGGTCTTCTGGGATTCGGCCTTGGCAGACTTGGCATTTTCAATAGCCGCCGCGAGCTCGGACGCTCGCGTCTTCGAGTCAAGCTCCAAACTCTCATGTTTCTTCATGAGAACCTGGAGCTCTTGCCGCACTTTGCCAACCTCGGCCTCATACTTCTCCTGCTCGGTGCACTCCGTGGCCGCCCTCTTCTCAGCCTCGGCCAGCGCCTTCTTCAGGGTTGCCACCTCAGACGTGGCCCCTACAATTGCAACGATAGTCCTGTCATTTTTTGCAATTGCACCTTTTTTATACATATTCAAACAAGGTATTTCTTACCTTCCTTCTCCTCGAGCTGCTTCTTGGCACGCCCGAGCTCTTGCTCGGACTTCTCGAGGCTTTGCTTCAGCGTGTCCACTTCCGTAGTCAGTGCGGCGGACGCCAGCAGAGAAGCCAGCATACGTATATTGACTCCTTTTGTTAGACTCCTGCGAATTCTTTGATCCTCTATTCGGCTTTTCTTCCCGAACGCCCAACAGAGCATCAGGGGCTACTGTCTATGCGGTAATATTATTCACACATCCTTTACTTACCTCAAAGCCTGTTAAAAGGCTAGTACAAGCTTCAGCCAGTCCGCTCTTGGCGAACTGAACCTTCTGTACCACCGCACTCATAATAGTGTGGTGCTCCTCGTCGATGGAGGCGCCTTGGAGCGCCTCCAACATATTGTCCGACGCCTCCGGTTGGACGGGGGTCACCGGCACGGTGGGCTTGCTCCTCTTGGAAGGAGGTCCCCCACCGGACTCTGGAACCTTTGAAGGTTCCGGAGCGGTTTCCGGCCTGGAGCCGGACTTGGAGCCCTGGGGGTTTCATCCCCTTTACTCTTGGGGTCCGGGAGGTCGCCTTGCGGCGCCTCCAGGACCACCTCCTCCCGGCTTGGGACCTGTCGGGACAACACCTCGGTGTCGTCCGTAGGGCGGGGGGAGGAAGCCGTCGGAAGCGAGTTCACATCTGACGAATCCAGTGAGCCGCTCGACGATGCGTCGAGCCGGTCTTTGGGCGGGCTGCATAAACGTATTCGGCGTAAGGGAAAGCTGTGCAATAAACGAATACTATGAATTACTCCGGTGTCCGGATACTTGCGATTTTGCTAGGGGCTTGGCCCTGGGCTGCCACTCCTCTTCGCCGTCGTCGGTGTCGGTGGAGTAGTCCGGAGGAAGGGTTTTCCCCTTCTTGGACCCTCCGGCCTCCCCAGAGAGGGCGGCCTTCCTTTTCTTCTCTCCTCCCGCTGGAGGGGGAGAGGTCTCTTCTTCTTCCTCCTCTTCTTCACAAGAGGAATGCTCCTCGGAACCGCCGGATGATGGATCCGACACCTCCTGGCGCCGGGCACTATTTCGAGTCCCCGTGGCCTTTTTCGCGGCCTTCTTCTCCGGCACCACATAGGGTGCCGGAACCAGCAGCTTTGCCAAGCGAGCGTCCGCTGGGCCTTCGGGCAAAGGAGCCGGACAGTTGATCTGTCCGGACGTCACCTGCCAATCCTGTCAAAGGTAAGGGAGCTTAGATCCCGCATGGAGTCAAACTATGAAAAACTGATACCCTGTAAAAGAAAAAAAACAGCTTACCGCGAGAGCGTGACGCTGCGCACTGAATCCGCGATCCTCGGTAGCGGATGCGGGAGCCTCGACGCCTTTGAAAAGCACCTTCCAGGCATCTTCGTACGACGTGTCGAAGAGCCTGCTCAGAGTTTGGTGCCGCGCCGGGTCGAACTCCCACAAGTTGAAAGCCCGTTGTTGACACGGGAGGATCAGGCGGATGAGCATAACCTGGACTACATTGACAAGTTTGAGCTTCTTGTCCGCCAGGGTTTGGATGCATGTTTGGAGTCCGGTCAGCTCTCCTTTTTTACCCCAAGACAGGCCTGTCTCCTTCTAGGAGGTGAGCCGCGTCGGGGGTCCGGATCGGAACTCGGTGGGTGTGACCCATTCGACGTCGCGCGACTCGGTGATGTAAAACTACCCCGATTGCCACCCCTTCAGGGTCTCCACAAAGGAGCCCTCGAGCCATAAGACGTTGGCCATCTTGCCAACCATGGCGCCTCCGCACTCCGCCTGGTTGCCGCGCACCACCTTCGGCTTGACGTTGAAAGTCTTGAGCATAGGCCAAAATGGGGGCGGATGCGGAGGAAAGCCTCACACACGACGATAAACGCCGAGATGTTGAGGACGAAGTTCGGGGCCAGATCGTGGAAATCCAGGTCGTAGTAGAACATGAGCCCCAGGACAAATGGGTGAAGAGGGAAGCCCAGTCCGCGGAGGAAATGGGGGAGGAACACCACCCTCTCATGGGGCCTAGGGGTGGGGATGAGCTACCCCTTTTCGGGAAGCCGGTACGCGATGTCATTAGACAGGTATCCGGCCTTCCTCAGCTTTTTAATGTGATCCTCCGTGACGGAGGAGACCATCCACTTGCCTCCTGCTCCGGACATGGCTGGAGAAGAATGAGGTTTGAGTGCGGACTGGGGCGCTGGAGCTCGAGTGCGCAAGAATGGATAGGCAAAGGAGGAAGAAGGCGTAGGTGGAAAGGTGGATCCTTATCCCCTTATATGGATGGACGCAACTACATGTCCCCACCAGCCTCGTAAAACTCGCTTATCTCCAAGCGCCGTAATCAATGGCGCGGTTGGGTTACCCATGCCCGTATTGATGAGAATCCCGGAATAAGGGGACACGATCTCTGCTTTGACAAGACGTGCCAAGGAAACCGCCTCTCATAACGCGCTGAGGTGGGATAATGAAACGACTCGGATAAAGGCTTGGCCGTGGTGTGTCGCACTACGGAATACGTCAGCAGATTAGAATTGTGTAAATATTGTTCTCTCTATGGCAATATGTGGAAACTTATTTTGCAGAGCCGGACACTATCTTTGTGTTCAAAATCTTCTATGAAGTACTTGGAGGAGGAACCCACCTTGCAATGCCGAAGACAAACTGCGCGCCGGACTCGTCGTCATTGAAGCCTGGTTCAGGGGCTACTGAGGGAGTCCTGGATTAGGGGGTGTCCGGATGGCCGGACTATACCTTCAGCCGGACTCCTGGACTATGAAGATACAAGATTGAAGACTTCGTCCCGTGTCCGGAAGGAACTTTCCTTGGCGTGGAAGGCAAGCTTGGCGACACGGATATACAGATCTCCTATCATTGTAACCGACTTGGTGTAACTCTAACCCTCTACGGTGTCTATATAAACCGGAGGGTTTTAGTCCGTAGGACAACATAGACAACATACAATCATACCATAGGCTAGCTTCTAGGGTTTAGCCTCTCCGATCTCATGGTAGATCTACTCTTGTACTACCCATATCATCAATATTAATCAAGCAGGACGTAGGGTTTTACCTCCATCGAGAGGGCCCGAACCTGGGTAAAACTTCATGTCCCTTGCCTCCTGTTACCATCCGGCCTAGACGCACAGTTCGGGACCCCCTACCCGAGATCCGCCAGTTTTGACACCGAAAGGTGGTAAACCCAATCTTGAGTATTGAGAAGTCCTTCCTTAATTTGCCGGATTATGATAATAAACCGCACCGGGATATAATAAACACCGGATTTTCCTTATAATACTGGCGACTTGTTAGTCAAAACCAGACCGGGTTAATGAATGCCGGATTATAACTGATCATAATGAACCTCAACAAAGGCGAAAAAACTTGGCAAATAGAACTCAAAAAGAACATGCGAGGCTTTTTACGAGCTGCCAGGCTTCAAATCGAGGCTTTTCATGGGCTGCCAGGCCGCTGAGTTAAACCATTTAAGAAAGCCTTTTAAGATGGGCCTCCAATTAACCAATCGTCGTTTTAACTCTGACAAGTTCAGGGTTTGTATAAGATTGACTTGTCAAACGTTCGGCGGGTCATACCAGGATTACCTGGACAGGAGTGGCTTACTTGATGAAGGCAGGTTAACCCGGGGTTTTAGGTGAATACACCAGGCTTCCAAGCCGTGGCTTGATAGCCAATTACAAGGGTCCTTTCAAACTCTTTGTTGCTTTGCACAAAGAGCCCCCAAGTAACTTTTTGAGCTGTGCTCAGTGGGTGCCCATGTTTGAGTTTGTGCTTTTTGCAACACTCTCTTTGGCCCCGAAGTGAATTCATGTTGGCCTTACGCCGATCAAGAGGTGTAGCTATGGTTCAGATATGACCAAGCCCCCTAGTGATATCCCTTTTGTGGTTTCAAACCGATCAAGAGGTGTAGCTATGGTTCAGATATGACCAAGCCCCCTAGTGATTTTTCTGGTGGCCTTGCGCCGATCAAAAGGTGTAGCTATAGTTCGAATACGACCAATCCCCCAAGTGATCAATAATATGATAAGCCAATAAGGCATGATACCCATGTTTGAACCGCGCATCATGGCGGCAGGTCCTCTTCGGCAACTTTTAATTTTTTTCAAGAGATAAATTCTTCTTGAACCGGGATTTTGAACCGGATATTGAGAGCTTCAAAGCTTTGCGGGAGATAGCTTTCCCTTGAACCGGATTATAAACCGGAATCCTTCTTTTTAAGCCGGAAATTTTTCTGACGGCTTTTAAATTTGCACCAATATGGTGGTTTAGGCATTAGATATCTTTGCAAGCCAGAATAATTGCTCTTTTTTTAAAGAAAGCAATATATAATATAAAAATATACTGGATGGATTTCACCTGATATGTCAGGCCAGTTAATATCCACCGCGGTGTTGATGATCACCATGGTGAAGCTTGAAATCGACCATGGCCAAGTTGGCCACGGGAGTAGACAGATGAGTCAGCCGTAGCATTGTAAGCCAGCGTGGTCGGACAAAACAATTTCCGACGTGGCAAGCCGTGCGAACGGTGAGTCAATTGCGAGCATTGTCCCGGCGAGTTGATGTGTGCTCCACCCAGATTTTAACTGGGATATATAGAAGCCTAGCAGCGGAAAATCACACTTTCCAGGATGCCATGAGTTGTTAAATCTGCGTGCACAAATAGTACCAGTCACATCAGAAAAAATTCTTGAAATATTTAATATCCAGATCAAACGGAAAAGGATAAATAGCACCTGATTTTTAGGCGATAGATGATCATCATATGGCGTCCGTAGATAATCTATAATTCTTGGTTGATTCTTTCAAGGGCATTACCAGAGTTTGCCGTAGTTTGTATATTCTTCGCTCCAAGAAATTGGGGCATATTTATCCTCAGAAACGCCTCGTATATCTGGCAGTTTAGAACGGGGCGGTTCACGACCGGAGTCAAGGCGAGGCGCACGGCTGTGGCTGAAGCAGACTGCGGCAGCTCAAGGCCTCAGAGGCGGGTTGATGAAGCGAATTGACCAAACGGCCCGATAACTCTCGCCCGGATCGTGGTGATTGGATAACTTACGCCCGGGTCACTTGGTACCCCCTCCCCCCTTTTTTTTTAGCCACAATCTGATGGTCAAACGGGGTATTTTCCTCCTGAACTCGCAAGGCAGGGGCAACACAACCCGGGCGGGGGCGACTTGAACCGGTAGCAATTCGGAGAGGTGCAGCTGCTGGTCTGTGACAGCGAAGGCAAGGCCACAGGTGCAGCCCCGATGGCGGCTCAGGACAACAGGACAGGGTCACAGCAGCTATTCAGGCCCGCCGATAAGGGTAGCAACCACTCTGGAACCGCCAGGACGCTTGCGACGCGGCGAAGACAACACGGAGGCAGGTCACTGTGTGGCAGAAGTAGAGGAAAGCGTCGATTCAGTGGTGGTGAACCGAGCGGGACGAGTCCGTGGTAACCCGGCAGTGGCTCGAGCATAAGCAAACCGGCAACGGTGATTCATGGATGAATGCGGCTCGAGCAGAAGGTGAACCGGCGACGGTGATTCATGGAGGAGTGCGGCTCGGAGGTGCAAGACCAAAGCAGACCACAGCAGTAGTTCAAGAGCAAGGCCGCGGCCACGGTGGTGGCTCGTAACGGTCGTAACAGAGGCGGCCCGGCCCTGGCGATTCGAGGAAGCCCCCGGCGATTTGTCGCGGCGGCTTGAAGTAAACTTCACCGCAACGGGTGACGGTGTAAGCTGTCCGCAGCGAAGATAGAGATGGCTCGGCATCAATGAACCCTGAGGGCGGCCCGTGGCCATTCTGGTGAAGGCGTCGCAGGGCCCGGCCGCAACAGAGGTGGAGACTTGCGTCCAGGGCAGCTCCGATCCGTGGCAGACGGTGGAGACCGGGGCAACAGAGCGCAGTGGCGCGTCGGAAGGCAGCGCTGTGGCTCGCGGCTGGGGTCCTGGCCTGCTTGGGACGGCATGAAGTGGAAGCTCGTGGCGACTCATAATCTTGGCAAAGCCAAGGCGAGGCCAGCGGAGACATAACCGAGGCGCCCGGCGGTTTGTGGCTGAAGACCGAGCGGAGACCCAGTCTGCAGCAACTTCTTATTCTTGTTGGTTGGCGATTTGAGATGGCAGAGCGCCGCGGCGGTTTCAGATAGAAAACGGTGGCGACCTATACTAGATCAAAGTAGCAAACCGGCTCCGATATACCCCGGCGGCCGACTCAAAAGATGGCCGGTGGCGGCGATTTGAAGACGGGCGGCTCGAAGGGTACAACAGTGAGCCGGTTTGCGCAGTAGCGGGGCTGCGGCCGGTTTGAGCAGCAATGACGACTCACGACGGCGGAGGCGAGATCCCGCGGCACGACGCGGAGAACCAGCGACTGACGCGGCAGCACACGAGGCAACCAGGGCCGCGGTCGCGGAGTAGGCGGCTTGAGGCGGCAACCGGGGCCGCAATCGTGCAGGCGTATGGCGACACAGGTCACAGAGGAATTACGCGGGCGGCCTGAGTGGCCAACACGGCGAGCGTTGTGGCGACTGGCTGTTCGAAGGTAGCCAGACGGGGCCGCGGCAACCGTGGCGAGCCATGGCGGAGGGACGGACCGGCGAGCCACGGCGGAGGTCAGCGAGGCGGAGTCGTGGCCATAGCAGCTCGTCAATATCGGAGGCGACGTAAGGCCGAGGTGGCTCGACGCGGGGGCTGCTCCAGGCGGCTCCTCGGTGACGCAGGGCCGGCGATGCGGTGAGTCATGGCGGCGGTGGGACGATTCGAGGGCGGCTCGGAGGCCCTAGCAAGCCGTGGCCAAATGCTCCTCCCAGTCACGGAGGTTTGACCAGTCCGGTTTTTCTCCTGCAGATCAGGGCGCGGACGGTGACGCTGCCCGCCCCGGGCAACTCAGGGCGCAGTCGGATGATGGAGTAACCGTAGCGGCTCGGCGCGCCGGCAAGTCCGGTTCGGGCGTAACTGGCTTGACAAAGCGGCGGTGGCTGAGGAGTGACTACGATGTTTTAGCGGCAATCCGGGTTGTAGAGGAATCAAGGCACGGACAGCAGAGGAGTCCGGGTTGTATTTTACTTGCTTCCGGGTCGTGGCCTCCATCAGACTGGCACCTACCCCTTCGTTGTTGTTTTTTTTTGCTAGTCTCACCGAGAAGTGGCGGTGAAATCTCAATTTAATAACACTTTAGTATCAGTACCGATTGTTTTACCATTGGGGCTTTGTCTGATGCCACTCTGATCCGTCTGATACTAGTAGTAGCTGTAGAATCCACGTTGTCATAGCAGATCTGGGTCATAACCATGGCTCGATTTGTAATCCGGCGCATAACCCTAGTTTTTCTCAAACTTTAACTCTCACAGTTGTAAATCTGAATCGATGATCTTCAAGCTGATGTAGATTCTCCCAAACCAGTTCATCCGGAAAGTTACAAACTTCTCGATCCCTTTAAGAGATCCCTTCAAGAAACTCATCACCACCGTGCGCAGGCCCCAAAGTGGGCGCCAACTGTCGTGGAACTGTCACGTCAGATGTCCTATCGAAAGGACTTAGTCGTGAGGCCAACGCATCTATGTGGTAACTTGAGAGGGGTTGGCGGAATCGAGAAACACAACACAAGATGAGGATTTAGACAGCTTCGGGCCCCAGGAAACATCATCCGGTAACAACCCTACATGCTGTTTGAGGCTAGATCTCATTATGATCATGAGGGAGTCGCCGTAAACCGGCTCTCCTCTAATTGTGTCTAGCCCTAGAGATTGTTTTTTTTCTTGTTCTCCCCCTTTGAGGAGCCCTGCCCCTCCTTATATATGTTGAAGGGGCGGGTTACATGTGGAGTCCAACTCGGATTTTAACTTAAACTATTTTGACTTCCCTTCCTAGGCTTCTTAATGTCTGCCGGATTAACATTGTTCTGTCGGTTTAACATTGTCTGCCGGTTTAACATTGTCTGCCAGTTTAACATTGTCTTAGCCATCTCTCTTGACTCTCTGTCTTAACTCTCCGCCGGTTTACCAAGTCCCAGCCGGTTTACAACTCCAGCCGGGTCATACCGCGGGGTATATCCCCGACAGGGCTGCTTCTGCGTCCTCGGCCTTCTTTGTTAAACTGGCCTTCTCTGTCTCCCAGCCTGCACGCTCTTTATTAAAGGTTTCCTTCAGCTTCTCCGTGGCTGCTAAGGCATTAGTCAGTTCTTCCTTGGCCTTGGAAGCCTCCGCTTGCTGAGATTTAATGTTCTCCTGAAGGTGAGCGGTTTGAGCGTCCTTCTTACTCAGCTCGGCCTACAAAGGCAAGATATATCAACAATGGGCTATGTATATTTGAAGTACCAAGCGTATAACAAGTTATGGACTTTGTACTTGGGGGCTAATGCCTATTTGCTCTGTCATCAATTTTTTTTGCAAGTCTCAAGTACCATGCAAGCATTATCCTTGACACTTGGGGGCTAATGTACATCTGTTCAATGGAAGCATGGATTAAAGACCCGGTTCACCTTGGAAAGATAAACCGGCCCTTGGGGACTACACAGGCGAAAACTACAGGAATACAATGATCAAGTCCGGTTTATTTCAAAAGATCATCTTATATATGGAGGATAAGTTTGCAAGGGTTAAGGCATTACAAAGTCCTGATTTATGATTACCATCATAAACCGGCCCTTGGGGGCTACTTGAGTTGGTACTTGCAAATTGGATTTAAGAAAGAAAAAGTGATGAAAATACCTCATAGCGCTCCTTCATCAGGTTCACCAAACCGGCTTCATAGTCACGGTTTGAGTGCAGATGGTTTAGAAAACCAGAGTGGAGTTTTCGAACACTGAGATGGGCGTAGCTTGATATATCGGTGCTCCATTTGCCTTTCTCCATGGCAGCACGCTCTTCCTTGGCACTATGTTTCGTCAATATAACAGGATGGCCAGGAGAGGTGTGGCTAATACCGGTAATGATAACCTCACCTTATTTATCTCCAGCAGCCTTTTCTGGAGTGGATGGAATGTCAGTAGTCCTCACTGGACTAGAAGGTCTGTCATCAGCCCGGATTGGACTTGCCGGTTAACAGTATCAACTTCTGTTTGTTCATCAACATTATGATCTTGAGGGGGCGGTTCATCAAAAGTGGCCTCAGTATTTGGACCCTCCGGTTCTGCAGTTTGCTCTGGTTCAATAACCACATGGTCTTCAGGCGGGTTATTCACTAGAGCCTTTTTACTGGGTCTGGCTTTGCCTCTAAACAGAACAAGATGCAAAGGTTAGCATAGTGTGAAACATCAAAAGATTAAATTGAAATACTTACCCAGCTACGGTCTTAAGTGGAGGGATTTGTGTAGCCGTTGATTCACCGGATAATGAAGGAGTGTCACCTGATAATTCAAATCGGACGGATTAAGAGGTTGTCGGACATAGCCTGCCTTGGGATAAGAAGTGTCAGAAGTGGGTGAGACATCAGATCGGTGTTTTCAAACCGGGGTGTCCGGTAAACCGGTCGAAGTGACCTTTTGGCCGCTGTGTCGGGTTGTGCGGCGAGCCTCGTGCTGCTACTGTCGTGGTTCTAACTCTGACAGTGATGTAGGGGGGTGAGTATGGAGAGGCGAGATCCTAGCTATTGGGAAGTTGTTACACGCGAGGTTTACGAGTTCAGGCCCTTCTCGGAGGAAGTAATAGCCCTACGTCTCGGAGCTCGGAGGCGGTCGACTGGATTATGCGTGTATAGATTACAGGGGTGCGAACCCTTCCTACTGAGGAGGGGGGTGGCTTATATAGAGTTCTCCGGCCCCCTCCTGCCCTCAGTAATGCAGGGTTTAAAGTACATTTAAGATGGGGCGTTACTGGTAACGCCTCTAATAAAGTGCTGTAATGACCATGAAGACTACTTAACAGCTGACCGTTTGCCTACGGAGTGACTGTAGGTCTCCTGGCAGTCGAGTGAATAGCTTCATGGTCGAGTGGTAGCTTCTTGGCCGAGTGTCTTGAACCCGTCGAGTGGAGTGCCTTCAAGTCGATTGATGGGTGATTTCTTCTAGGGATGTCCTTGGGTAGGACTCTTTGGGACGGGTCCGTGCTCCTACCCCAGGTACACACCTTCATCAGCTGCTTCTTCGAAATAAATGTTGGATCCAAGTGAGCAAGAGAGTGAGAAAAGCTTACTTTCTGGACTGCTTGACAGATTTTTTGTGTTCGTAGAGGATCTGAACCGGAGGAAAGGATAATTACCTCTGCATCGTCAGCTTGGCTGCCTTCAACATCCTCCTGATAAATATCATTGTCAATGAGATGCATGAAAAGTGAACCAAGTGAATCAAGTTCTACCTCTTCTTCCGGTTCATCCGGGTCGTCATCAAGCTCTAAACCGATGGGTGCAGGTGATTTCCTCTTTGTGGTTTTCTTGACGGCTTTCGTTTTAGGACGAGAAGGCTTCACCACTTTCTCTTGAGGTTTCTTTTTCCAGAACGGATCATCACCCTGTTTAAGAATGGGTAGAGGGTATTCAAAGATTGCACAGTACAAAAATATCAGGTGTAAAACGGAAGCACAGACAATACTTACAGCGGGCGGTTTGTTTTGCGTGTAAAAGGGACTTAACCCGGTCTTGCTACAGACAACTTCCGGTTCGTTCAACATTTTCTTCACAGACTTAGTGACTTCTTCATCTGTTAGCTGAATATTGATGTGATGTTGAGAGTCTTGTATGTCACCAGTATACTCACACATTAAGCCGGAGCGGCGACTTAACGGCAAAATGCTCTAGGATATCAAGCAATGGACGAAGTCCACGCCTGTTAAACCGTTTGCCAGGAAGGCTCTAAGCTTGGCGACTTGAGGTGCGTACGAGGCCCGTTCTTGGGCACTTAGTCGTTGCGGAAGTGGATGAGTATTAGCAAGCCGGTGTGCACGATAACCCGGCAGAGGGTTCTCATCTTCGGGAGAGGTGTCTCTGCAATAGAACCAAGTTTGGTTCCACTCCTTTGGGTGACTGTGAAGTTTGGCATGAGGAAACTCAACGTCTTTCCTTTTCTGAATAGAGACGCCGCCAAGTTCAGTATTGGGTCCGTCTACGAATTCAGTGCGCCGGTTCAAATGGAAGAAATCACGTAACAACTCGACAGTTGGTTCTTCTTGTAGGTACACTTCACAAAAAACTTGAAAATTGCATATATTGGATACCGAGTTGGGTCCAATATCTTGAGGGTGGAGCTGAAAGCTGGCAAGTACATCTCGAAAAAACTTCGATCCAGGCGGTTTAAAGCCACAGCCTATGTGATCAACAAACACCACTACTTCACCCTGCTTGGGGGTAGGAGGATTTTCCGGCCCAGGAACTCGCCACCGGATTTCATTCTTCTTCGGTAAGGTACCAATCTTGACCATTCTGTTCAGTTGCTCCTCTGTAACCCCGGAGGGGACCCAGTTGCAGGAGTAAAACTGCTTGGCCATTGCAAGTGAAAAAGCTGGGAAGAAAATAATGCCGGTTTACGATTCATTAATGGTGATGCATAAGGTACAACAGGGAAAAGGAATCCAAGTATGTGAAATTGGTAAACCGACGACAGAGTATTTATGAATGATAAGGCAATGAACAGAAGTAGAGGTATATGCATACTGTTAAACCGGAGTATAAATAAATTGGCAGTTTAAAAGGGGACTAATGGTACCTGCCGGATTATCATACTCCGAAAAGTTAAACCGCCTATATTGGTGTGAAGGGTACGGATCTAAAAATACCTAAGTGAGGGAAACAAGTTTTACAAGATTGCATTGAAATTTTGGATCTACCGTAAGTCAGGAAAAGGAAAAATATTGAGACTTAAAAAGGTTTGGTCCCGAAGCAGTTCACAAAAGGTTCAGATCAAGTTGTTAGGTATTTAAGGTTTGGTTTAAATGGCCGAGATAAGGAGTACCATAGCTACTGTGCGGAACATGTCAAGATCGAGCTCTGCTATCTATGGGCTGACGAAGAACACGAGAAGAGCGGCATGAACCTGTATGAACCCTAATGGATCTACAGAGGAAAGAAGGAAAGGCTTACAGCAGCTGTTGAGGTAGCGGAGGTGCGCCGCATCTCTCTGATGCGACCAGGTCGATGCAGCGGCCAACGGTGATGCAGAGGCGAAGCTCGACGACGGCGGCGGCGCTCGGGTGCAGGGGCGTCGGAGGAGGAAGAAAAAGTGAGGAGGCGAAGGCGGAAAAAGAAAATGACCCTTGGCCCTATTTATAAAGTAAATGGAGAGGTGACAGGCACGAGAATCGAGGAGCCCGAAAATTGGATATATAACGGAGTGGCCGCCTCGATTCTTAGAGGCTCATTAAATGAAGGTGAGATGTATAATTTATAAATAATAAGTGACGTCATGGCGATTTATCATGATCCTGGAGGATGACGTCACGGCGGTTTACAAAATCAAGGTGAAGATGCAAAAGAGGAATTTTTCTAAGTGTTGAAGATTGACATGAACAAGTTCAAATCAATCTGGGGCCTAATGTTGGGGATATTACCACCGGGCGTAAACCGGCTAGGAGAGACCGGATTATTCCCATGATGGTTGCTTTATTCAAAGGCCCATGAAGACAAGGATGGTGGCGCTTCAGGAAGGCCCAAGGGCCAAAGGCGGGTTAAGGCATGTAGACATAAACCGGCATGAATATGTAACTTGTATTGTAAGTTAGAAGGAATAGAGACCGAGCCGGACACGTTTATGATCCGGCCTCGGGACTCTGTAAACCGGCGGGCGTCAACCTATGTATATAAAGGGATGACCCGGCGGCGGTTTAGGGACAACAGACAACAACTCGAGAGCCAGGAAAAGCGGATTCGCTCCCTGGTCATCGAAACCCCAGCAATTCCATCACAACTAGACGTAGGCTTTTACCACTACAAAAAAAAGACACATCCGTGACATTTTGGGCCGAACGAAATTTTTTCTGTCATACATATGAAACTTTTATGACGATAATTGTGACAAAACCCGGTATCATCATGGATGTGGTGGGATCCTACTTCTATGACAAAAAATCATGACAGAAAATGGGCTTTTCGTCCTGGGCTGGCCGGAGATGCGGCTGCATGACATTCTTTGGGCCGTCCATGACAGAAAAAACCGTGGTAGAAGTGAGGGGGAGGAAAATTTCGGGGAGTTCCCGGTTACGGTGGGAGGTCGGGGGCCGAGCGATGCTCATTTCTCTCATACACGTACGCACGTGTGTGCGAGGCATTGGCTCTAACTGAACACGAGCGAGGCATTGGGCTCTAACTGAACCCGGGCGATTGCACTGCAGGCTACGCGTTACTGAATCCGAGCGATCAATCGATGGCTGTTAACTGAAACCAATCGAGTGATTTCTTCGCTACTGCTGCTAACTAAAGCCGGTCAATTGGATGAACAGTGAGCGTTGCGGGGGGGAGGGGGATTGGATGAACAGTGAGCGGTGGCGTTGCCTCTGGATCAACAGGACCCCGTGGTGTGGTGGAGGGCTGGATGAACAGTAGACGGTGGAGGGGTGCCCGTGGAGGGGTGGTTGAATAGGACCCCGTGGTGTGGAGGGCTAGATGAACAGTAGACGGTGGAGGGGTGCCCGTGGAGGGGTGGTTGAACAGTAGCCGGTGGAGTAGTGCGCGGTGGAGGCTGGATGAACAGGAGCCCGTGGAGGCTGGAGGAGGTCGACGGTAGCCCGTGGAGGCTGGAGGAGGTCGACGGTGGAGATGAACAGTATCCCGTAGAGTCCCGTTTTGTGGTACGCCACACCCCTCCCGATGAACAGGACCCCCGTTTCGACCGTAGGAGGTCCGTTTCGTCCGTTTTGCGGTACGCCACACCCCTCCCGATCAACAGTACCCCCATTTCGACCGTAGGAGGTCCGTTTCGTTCGTTTTGCGGTACGCCACACCCCTCCCGATCAACAGGACCCCCATTTCGACCGTAGGATGCCCGTTTCCTCCGTTTTGCGGTATGCCACACCCCTCCCGATCAACAGGACCCCGTTCCGAATGTAGGAGGTCCATTTTCTCCGTTGTGCGGTACGCCAGGCCTCGTTTCCATCGCCTGTTCCGTCCAACCCCTCCCGATGAACACGACCATGCATTCCGTTCCGACCCAGCCGGTTGGCTCCCACGCGTTCCGTTGCCTCCTGATGAACACGACGCATTCCGTTGCCTCGCCATGAACATGATGCATTCCGTTGCCTCCCCATGAACATGACGATGACGTTGTTTCTCTGTTCCGACCCAGCCATGTACATGAGCCCTGGCCGTACGTATGCGCGAGTAGGCGTTCGAGACCCCGCCCGTACGTACACATACGTGGCCATATTTTCTTTCTTGCACCCTGGCCGCTGTACGTACGTGTACATGCTACATGCGCGCCTCTACTACGACACGTACGCGCCTCTACTACGACACGTGCATGCCTCTACATCCACCAGTATATATGTACGTACACGTTCCCGACCAGAATACCAACGCTACGTACGCTTCAACCAGGTGGGTCCCGACTGTCAGGATCTTCATTTCCTGCGAAGATGTAGCTGGTGGGTCCCAGCAGTCAGGGGGCGAATCGTTTTTTGCCCGGACGCACTTTCTTGCGTGCGAAGATGTAGCTGGTGGGTCCCAGCAGTCAGGGGGAAACGTTTTTTTCGTGAAATACAATGGCCCGTCCGGTGGGTCCCAGCTGTCAGGTGGAGGAATCATTATTTTCCGCGTAATAAGGAGGCACTTCCTTGCTGCGGCCGTGGACCCAGCTGTCAGCCTCTTCACGTACAGTCCACGTCCGATGGAAGTCATTCCTTGACCACGCTGACCACGCCGCGCCAAGAGCACTAGGGCGGTGGACGACGGCGAGGCCTAGGAAGGGGACGACGGGGAGCCGGGGAAGATGCGACAGTGGAAGCCCGCGCGGAGAGGAGTACGAGGGTTCACTGGTTCGGCTGCGGTGTGAGGCTGCCGTCGCCACAAGGCCTGGCCAGTGGTGGGAATAGTAGGGGGCGGTGAGGCCTCTGCGGCAGCACAGCCGTCCACGGGAGGTAGGAGCATGCGGCACGATCGGCGCTGCTTTGGGCGGCTGGAGCAAGAAGACCAGAGGTTGAAGAAGCACTACGGCCGTTGGATGAACATCGTACGGTCACTGGAGCTAGAATCGTTCATATTGACTGAAGTTGACAAAGGCCCCCGTCCCAGTCAACTTAGCAGGCCCACAAGTCAACCTCCCACCATGGTGGGTCCCAGCTAGTAGGGGGAGTATTCATTTTTTTGTGCGTAATAAGGAGGCACTTCCGGTGGGTCCGAGCTGACAGCGGGAGGAACGTTTTTTTCACGAAATACGCTGACCCGTACGGTGGGTCCCAGCAGTCAAGGGGAAACGTTTTTTCATGAAATAAGGTGGCCCGTCCGGTGGGTCCCTGCTGTTAGGTGGAGGAATAATTATTTTGCGCGTAATAAGGAGGCACTTCCTTGCGGCCGCCTGGACCCAGCTGTCAGCCTCTCCATGTACAGTACTCTTCCGATGGAAGTCGGTCATTGACCACGTTGACCATGCCGCACCGAGAGCACCAGGGCGGTGGTCTGGACGACGGCGAGGCCTTGGAAGGGGACGACGCGGAGCCGGTGAAGACGCAGTAGTGGAAGCCCGCGCGGAGAGGAGTACGGGGGTTCACTGGTTCGGCTGCGGTGTGAGGCTGCCGTCGCCGCAGACATGGGGTGTGGGTGAGTTGTGGGATGGCCTGGCCAGCGGTGGGAGTAGTACGGGGCGGTGAGGCCTCCGCGGCATCATAGCCGGCCACGGGAGGCAGGAGCACACGACACGACCGGCGCTGCTTTGGGCGGCTGGAGCAAGAAGACCAGAGGTTGAAGAAGCACTACGTCCATTGGATGGACATCGTATGATCACTGCAGCTAGAATTGTTTATATTGACTAAGTTAACAAAGCCCTTGATACGCGTCAACTTAGTAGGCCCACATCTCGGATTTGGCAGAGAACATATAGCCCATTTGTGATTTGTATGAATGTACAACCAATTTTTTAATTTTAATGGAATTTACTACAACCCATTTACAGTTTGTTAAAAGTACAGCCCAACTTCTAGCTAGGACAACGATTAATAATTTCAAACAACCGCTAAAAACAGAATTCAAAAAAAATCCCCACATTTTGATGGGATCCGAAATATTTTTATCCGAAATTTCTAGTCAGGTTAAATATAATTTCAAAATAAAGTTGTATTACGTTAAAATCCAACGAAATATTGCACGCGCAACAAGTAATGAAATTAAAATTTTCAAATTCCAAAAATAATATACTTTTCAAGCTAATTACGTGTTTGGTGCATAGTAAATGTCCAATTATTATAATTACATCCCATTTATTATTTCTTAAAGTCCATTTTCTTGTTAAGACTAATGCATACCTCATAGGAAAGTTTGCAGCCCAGCGGGGCGGAGAATAACAAGTTGACCCGGATATTGTGTACAACTGTCGGCCTAGTTGCATTGCTGATGTTGAAAAAAAAGGCATGTGTAGTACAGTACAACCTAACATGGTTACTCAGCCCACATTCAGCGATGCCGGAAAGGCCCAAACAAGGCTTCTGTACAACTTTTTGAAGTCACTGAGCTCAATTAATAACTTAAGAAAAAAGTTAGATTACGGTGGAACCTAACTAAAAGTTGTCACGAGCAAATAAATAATTCAACGGGTCCCACTTGTGCGTGTGTGTGTGAGAGAGAGAGAGAGACCCATTGGTCGATGCTCGTAAATACATGTTTCAGCCATATGCATTGCTGATGCTCAGTAAAAACTTATATAGTTGACACAATCATATAGAACATCATAGCACACTGAACTTGCATACAAAAATTTCACTCAGGCAGCACAATCAGGATGGAAGCAGTGGATCGCTACGGGAAGGGCTATGTTGAAACCAACGAAGTCGTACATAATGGACCATCGTCTTTATCAATGACGGGGAAATATCTTGAATGTTGTGCAAAGAAAACAGACAGACAACACAATAAGTTCTGCTAGCACATTAAGTTGATGTACAACCCTTTCTAAAAAAAGTTCAGGTACAAAATTAGAACAGGTCACAATCAAATGTACTGGCATATCAGTGCTTCACACCCATAGCTCGGATTTAACTAGTATCTGACAAGATTCAGTTGTTACCTCAAATTAGAGCACATCTAGGCAGCCAGCCCTGCCTCTTCTCCCAAAGAAGCAGTGGCCTCCGCCGCGTGATGGAGTAGGCCCTGTGCCATCCATCGTTCCGAGCAACACGGGGAAAGTCTGACGTTGACTCCTGTAATGGACGTCGTCGACGGACCCTGGCACCAGCGGCGGCGGTAGGACTTCGATTGATGGATTCACCACTTCTTCGACATGCACGAACACTCGATACAGGTACATCCCTAACGTGGTCCGCGGCGGCCTTGGTGGCGACAAATAATACAACCCCGGTTCCTGCACCGGTATCTCAACACCAATCACCTTCTGTATGGTGGGTGGCTTCTTCATCCATGCCATAACCGTCAGAGCCCAGCTGTCTGGAGGAACAAACATACTTACGAGCTCACCTCCAAGGTCGTTGATAAGCTCGTTCATGGACTCGCTGTTCCAAGCACGTCGAGGCATGCCGTGGAAGGTAAGCTTTGTTAAAAAACTCAAGCTCAGAGGGCACCGAGCCTCATCCTGAGTGCCACCGATCAAAGCTCACCAGCGCGCCATCGCAGAACAAACGTCGGGAAGATTCGAACACATGACTGCAGTCGAAAGTTGTCCGGAACCTGACGAAGAAATCAGCCAGTGGCGAACAGACTTCGACGAGCAAGTCACTTATTTGGATGTCATGCGCAATGCCAAGAGCTTTGACAAGGTCGTCGGGCGAGACGGGAGGCCGGTCGCCGTTGATGGTTACCATCAGCACTTTGCCGGCAAACTGGTCGTCAAGCGTCGCCATGACACTGTTGAGCGACAGCAGGCAGCGACCGAGGGCAGGACGGACCTCAGGATCTCCGGCTCGGAGATCCGTGTTGACCGGCGACATGATAGTGCGCATGAGTACAGGGAGTACAGGAGGGTGATTTGGGGGAACTGGAGTAGGAATCGAGATTCCAGAGGTGGGGGAGGGGCGGGAGACTGGGGATGAAAAGGTAGCACGAATTTCGAGCACGCGCCAATATGCTCTCGGTGCGCAAGCGCACGAAAACACCGGTGGCACCCACATGTCGGCCTAAGAGTCCTTATTCTTTCTTTTTTGGAGAGCCCGGCCTTTTTTTTCAGGATCTTTTGAGAGCCCGGCCTGAGAGTCATAATTGACCTGTTTGGCATTGCGTTACTACTCGCCCATATTCAACGACACCTCACTGGTCCAAACAAGTGTACATCATCGAAAAGACACTGAGCTCAAATTATATAACTTGAAAAAAGGAGATATACTCTGAACACTGGAGAATGGTGATGCCCTCATTTAGCCCACCAGTAGTTCGAGACAATAAACGGTTCGAAACAACGATATATACAACATTCACACACTGACTAGTGACTACTACTGACATAAACATCAAGATATGATAGTTCATAAGAAGTCTTGCTACACCACCAAAACGCACCCATCTGCAGCGCTCAGACTCTCGTGTTCCAGACGAGAATGACATTCTAAACAGAAGCAACTATTACATAGTAAGAGTGACATAGACGAGGATGACCAAATGACAAGGAATATGCATAACAAAATAAAGAACTACCCATCCAGAACCAGCAGCAAAGACAACAAAGTCATTCGAAGAGATGATCCAACACCATCATAATTTGCAGCCCCGCTTCAGCGACCAGTGTTCCGGAGACACTAGTACTCCACCCTTTCGATGCAACAGCCCAATTACCTATCAACCTGAAGGCTTGAACCACATCCCTGCCTGTCGTAATTGAGACATCCAAGGATCAAAGTTAATCCGGATGCCTTTGTCATTCTCACCTTCTTTTGGCTGCAGGATGTATCATTGACAATCAGGGGAGTTTGCTCCCGAACTCCTAGGGCTCGCCGTGTAGACACAGTTTTCCATAGCAAACAGAGCCTCTCTGCCATCAAGGTCCTTGCCAACAGTGATCTCCTGGTTAATCGGATAATTGAGTCCGAGAAACAGAGAGTGTGAACCAAGCCTGTTTACCCGCCTCCAACTAAAAAATCCTAAAGGCCCTAACAAGCCGGTATCCTGCTCATAGACGTAACAGCCATTGTCCGGATACTCAGTATTACACGGTGCTTGTATACAGTGGGGTTTTTGCAATATAACTTTTCCGGCTCATGTGTCCAAATGATCATCAGTCTTTTGCCGTCGTCTGATCGAGCAAGGAACCAGTTG
The DNA here is from genome assembly GCF_003073215.2 of Triticum urartu. Taxonomy (NCBI): domain Eukaryota; kingdom Viridiplantae; phylum Streptophyta; class Magnoliopsida; order Poales; family Poaceae; genus Triticum; species Triticum urartu. The sequence continues at coordinate 702,766,702 of NC_053023.1, forward strand.
TGCTTCCCTGTTTTTGGCAAAGGTGGTGTGATTACAAAGGGCAGTAACTGTAGGGACACTGCATAAGGACATGCATTGTTAATGTAAGATCAGCATTGTTTGGAGTATGAGTAGGATAATGCAAGAAACAGCATTGATATGTCCCTGTTGGAACTGGGAGGAAAATACAGGGAAATGTATACTGGGTTCGAAAATATAGAAGTGCCATGCATGGTTATACTCATGTTATCTCGCAATCAATTCTTCACAGGAAACTACCATGTCATGCATGTTATGTAATCATGTTCTGTCCTCACAAACAAATTCTTCAAGGTAACTAACAGACCATGCATTGTTATATACTCGTGTTCTGTGGGCAAAAATTTTGTGAGGATATTATTCTAGCCATTGATTGCTCAAGGGCGAATATAGGTATGTACACATGGTAAGCATTGCAGGATTTCACTACTTCCAAATATAGAGTTCTCCATATGCGCATTTACTTCCCTAATATATGGTTAGATGAAACCAACAGTGTGGTGCATGTTTCTACATCATGAAAATGAGGAAACTAACATAGCCATTGATACACACTCATATTTAGTAGTAGTATATAGATTACTGTAAAATAAGGATAGTATCCATATATTCCTAACCATTTGATTATTCAGGGTACAAATTGGCTGTAATGACATGGTCACAATCGCATGAATTAACTCATTCCAAATATAGCTGATTTACGGCGTCTCTAATACATTGCCATATTTCTACTCAAATTATGCTCAAACAGGGATATGCCAATCATCACAAAAATTTCAAACAGTGTCATGGCGTCATCATTAACATGAGACGGAAACAACTTACACGCGCCGTCCCAGCAATACGTGGTGCCATCTGCTTTGTCGATCGCGTAGATGATGCCATTGTGTTCAATAGCATCACAGAAGTGTGTATCGGCTTTTACGATGATCCACTGCGAACCGAGTTGTCTCCAGCTAAAGAAGGCACCGGCGTAAAGATAGGCAAGTCCGATGTCGAACAAAGCAATTAGCTTGAAGTTTGCGTAATTCGCATGTTGTGTGGGCACTTGGCAGATTACAATCTTCTGTAAATCAAGGTCCGTCCAACTGACATAGTAATCTAGATGACTTGGACCATGATGGTAATACTCTATATAATCCAACGGAGGAAGGATAATCTCATGGGAGGTCTGGAAGTTCACGAGCACCAACTTTTTACCGTCTTCTCTGAAGGCAGCCATCCAGTGGGAGTTCATGCCGACCCAGTACATACCTACCAAGAAGTTTCGGGCGATGGTGATCGGATCGATGTCGAGGGAAATGATGTATGGCGACCCACTACATACCTGCAAAGAAGTTTCGTCTAATGGAGATCGGATTGAAGTCGAGGGGCATCATGCACGCCTCCGTATCATGGTGATCCAATCTCGCAAGACCAGATAGCAGCAAGCAGGGTGTCTTGAAAAGCTTAGGCCTTGCTTCGACGATGGCCGTGTGCATGTCCCTCGAGCATGCAGCCAGCCGCATGGCGCTCAACATATCCATACACGAACAACAGAGGTTGAGGATGTCACTGGGGAGATTGCTCCAATCGCGGATGCTACGCGGTTCGCGTTCGGCCATGGTGGAGTTTGGAAGGGGGCTTGATTTACGGGGGAGAAGGATGTCGGTGCTGGAGCGGCTAGCGAGGGAATAGTGGTACTGGGGGAGGCGAGTGAGGCGACGGTACACGGGGGCACAGTGAGATGGAGATGGAGACGGAGATGGAGAAGGAGATGGAGATGGAGTGGTGCTATGGGAGCGGAGAGGGGGACGAGGCGAGGCGCCAATGTGCTGTACAGCGGCGGTGACAGACTGCACAGTGCACAGGGTGAGGCTGACTTTGGTAACCCGAACACGCCGCCTGGACTAGTGTCAGGCGTAGGGTGTTGTCACTTCACTGTGAGGACCGGATGAATAGTATTTTGACCATCAAGTGTACCACAGTTGTACTACTACTACTACTAGTAGTAGGAACATGAGTACTCCAGTATTGTATAGCGGAAATAGGTCTCCCATGCTAGCATGCATGTTCACTTCATCGTTCAGGTATCATCCATATTGCGAGCAGAACCAAATTCTCGTGCATGCCCAATCAACGCCCTGCCGCGATGCATGCAGTGGTCGTTCTGGTGCATCAAGGACGGCATGCAGATCGTTCCACACTGGAGAAGAGGAAAAATGGAAAGGTAGAATGCAGCAGTAGAGGAAGAGAACGCTGGCTAACGAGGCTGGGAGGGGATCGAGCAGGAAGTTAATGCTCCACGCCTAAAGGTTTTGGGAAAACCTGATTTTCATAAGGTGACTTATACTCACCTAAATGGAGGGAGTATTCCTTAACCAGAGAATGTTGTGTCTCCCACTCACGCGCTCAAAAAAACTACGACACATTTTTTATCTATTTGCATAGGTCCCACCTATCAGGAAGGATGGGCACATACACGAACAGGTACGACTCATCAGTCTACCCGCATAGCCTTTTCGTTTAGTCTACCTAGCCGTCTAATCAACTGCCTGCACGCCACTTCTCCCATTTACTTCTCCATCGGGAACCGATTCTCCTCGTCTTCTTCACCTCCCCTTCGTCTTCATTTGCATCCAAACCCCACTGCGTTCACATTGTTTTAACCTCTTTAAATAATCATCTACTACTTCAGTTAGACTAGCCATCTAATCCTAATTCTCCAAACCATAGACCTCCGTTCCAGCAGTTCCAAATGGCGAAAGAGATCGAGATGCAGGTTTTTAGCGTCCAACATGTCCTCGTCGAAGGCTCGATGCGCATAGTTGCCACCGTCACCATCCACCCAAGGGTTGTTTGGCAGTGGATCAACAATGTATCCAACTCCCTCTAAAAGGTAGAGACAAGGGTCATCGGTCTCGACGCAGAGTACACGGAGCGTGCTCCTGGGAAGATCCAGTGCGCCATCGTCCTTCAGCCGTTCCTCGAAGATGATGTTTTGGTGTACCACATCATACACTCACCCTCCATACTAGGTGAGCTTCACGATTTCTTGTCTCAGGAGGACGTATACTTCTGTGGGGCAGCCATCGAAGGGGACAAACAGAAGCTGGAGCCGTGCAACCTTGATTTGAAAAGCATCGCTGACCTACAAACCAGAATCAAAATTCATGTAGAAGATTGTGATAAATAGACACCATCCCTATTCGACGTAGCAAATTTTGTGCTCGGTACAAATCTTCAGAAGGGTGACGAGACGGTGGTATTAAGGTCGTCTGGATGGGAGAATTATCCCTGGACGTACGAGCGGATAAAATATGCTGCCCTCGATGCCCGTGTGAGTTTCGAGATAGCTGCAAGGTCCAAAGAGCTTGTTGCGAAGCCGTCTCCCACAGAGAATGAGAACAACAACAACAACAACAAGAAGAAGAAGAAGAAGAAGAAGAAAAGGTTGCACCAGCAGGAGGGCATTATGGATGGATGAACTATTTCCTCTCTTGTAAAAAAAATTATTCCCTCTCGGTGTATATTGATATAGATGGACTATTTCGATGGTGTGCATGTCTTTGGAACAGAGTAGTAGCATGGGTCCGCTTGACTATAAGGAACTATTTATCCGCATATATAGCTTTCTCTGCTACTCCTTCCAGTGATCGGTATGCAGTGCATGTGTCCGTAGACATGACAGCTTGTCCATGGAAGTTCAACTACGACGACCATCACGTTTCATCTCGCGATTCCCACGATGCCTCTCCAACCCGCGGCACCACGCCCCCCAACGTGCGCCTCACCCCTCTCGACCGCACCGCCCCTCTGCCTTTGTGTGCATGACATGTGGGCCACCTAAAATGTGGCGAGCATCAAGTTTCTACCACAGCCACCCGCGATTCCCACGACGCCGCTCGAACCCATAAAACCACATGTCCCCCGACCTGCGGCTCACCCCTCTTGGCCCCACTACCCCTCTGCCTACGGGAGCATTACATGTGGACCAGTCACCTATCGGGTCCACATGTTATTGAATCAAAGGTAGGTGTAGTAAGGCGCTGAAGCTTAGTCCCGACGGCCCTGAGAGGGAAATGTAACTCCTGTGCTAGGGCTTGTGGTGCTCCCGCAGCACGAACTTGTGACAAACTTGAGATTTGTTTCTTTACTATACATGCACGCAACGATTTAATGGACATTGTAATCTCAACATGTGATGGGGAGCTCTAAATTTGAATTTGAAACTTATAAAACGAAAAGATTCAAAACAAATAAACTGGGAGAGAGGGAGTATATCGTAGGACATGTCCCATACAAAATAAGTCCCCTGGTTTGTCACCGCGAAGGTGCGGTTAGAAAGGAGCACAACGTCTTCCTACTCGTACGGCAACAAATCGGCCGCAGACAGCATGGTCCGCCTTTGACCGCCATGTGCAAGGTTCGTGCTATCTTATTCAATCTCACCATGGTTCCATCGTACCAATTCATGCGGTGGCCCGTTGCATGGTTGATCCCAATGTTGGACAAAGGTTCTACGGGAACGGTGTCACCGTTGTAAATGTTGTGCAAATTGATGTTGGTACCCTCCCGTACATATGCAAGCCAATCTCCACTCGCACCGAGCCTAACCTGTGAACAATGGGCAGGGGGAGAATTAGGAAATGGACACGGAAGTAGTCTTTAGAATGCATTAACTACGTGATCAAACTCATCTTACCTGCTCATCGGAGGAAATCCGAGTGCCCCTCAACGTCGGCATCTCAAGGGTCGTCAACTTGCAACTACGGCCACGCCGCGCTGGAGAGACCCCCAAGGAAACATCCTCGTGTGTTCCATGGAACATCAAGATGCATTTGTATGAGTAGTTTATCTTGTGAGAGAAAAGGATGAACGAGGGAAGGCCTCTAGAGATAGAGATGGACACTACTACTACCAATGTGTTGTCCCATGCGTTGCAATGGATCCAAAGTAGTAGAATAATACTTGTTCACGTGCTTGAAATATAAACACTCTAGTTTTGATATACATGTGTCAGCAGACATGACAGCTTGTCCATGGAAGTTGAACCACGGCGACCATCACGTTTCTTGTTTCTACCACTGCCACACCCACACGTGATTCCCACGACGCCGCTCCAACCCACGGCACGACGTCCCCCGACGTGGACATGGATCCTCTAACGTGGCTATCATTGCCTTGCCCTGCCTTTCCTTTGCTGACAGGTGGGACCCACGCTTATGGGTCCCACATGTCAGTGACTGAATGGTAGGATTGTTCGCGTCAGGGGATCCTCATCCCCCCGACGTGCCCCTCATCCCTCTCGGCCCCACCGTTCCTCTGCCTTTGTGTGCATGACATGCGGGCCAGCTGAACTGCGGCGACCATCAACTTTCTACCACAGACACACCCGATTGGACGCGGTTTGCCTGCTCCGCTACTGTGCTCCGATCCGTACTCCCGCCCCATCGAATTTTCATCCAGCGGTTGTGACACATTTCGTCCCGGGCATCAATCCTCAGCTGGAGTACTTATGTACTACAGGTAGTGTTGGGGAACGTAGTAATTTCAAAAAAATTCCTACACACACGCAAGATCATGGTGATGCATAGCAACGAGAGGGGAGAGTGTGATCTACGTACCCTTGTAGACCAACAACGGAAGCATTAACTTGGTTCATGTAGTCGTACGTCTCCACGGCCCGACCGATCAAGCACCGAAACCACGGCACCTCCGATTTCTAGCACACGTTCAGCTCGATAACGATCCTCGGACTCTGATCCAGCAAAGTGTCGGGGAAGAGTTCCGTCAGCACGACGGCGTGGTGACGATCTTGATGTACTACCGTCGCAGGGCTTCGCCTAAGCACCGCTACAATATTATCGAGGACTATGGTGGAAGGGGGCACCGCACACGGCTAAGAATATGATCACGTGGATCAACTTGTGTTCATGGGGTGCCCCTTGCCTTAGTATATAAAGGATGGAGGAGGAGGAGGCCGGCCAAGGCAATTGGTGCGGCTAGGATGTGGAGTCCTACTTGGACTCCAAGTCCTAGTAGGAGTCCACCAAGAGGGGAGGAAGGGAGAAGGAAGTAGAGGATAAGGAAAGGTGGCCCGCCCCCTTTTCCCTAGTCCAATTCGGACCAGAGGGGAGGGGGGCGCAGCAGCCCCTTGGCCCTTTCTTCTCTTCCCACTAAAGCCCATCAAGGCCCATTGCTTCTCCCGTAACTACCCGATACTCCGAAAAATACCCGAATCACTCGAAACCTTTCCGATGTCCGAATATAGTCGTCCAATATATCGATCTTTACGTCTCGACCATTTCGAGACTCCTCGTCATGTCCCCGATCTCATCCGGGACTCCGAACTCCTTCGGTACATCAAAACTCATAATATAACTGTCATTGAAACCTTAAGCGTGCGGACCCTACGGGTTCGAGAACAATGTAGACATGACCGAGACACGTCTCCAGTCAATAACCAATAGCGGAACCTGAATGCTCATATTGGCTCCCACATATTCTACGAAGATCTTTATCGGTCAGACCGCATAACAACATACGTTGTTCCCTTTGTCATCGGTATGTTACTTGCCCGAGATTCGATCGTCGGTATCTCAATACCTAGTTCAATCTCGTTACCGGCAAGTCTCTTTACTCGTTCCGTAATACATCATCTCACAACTAACTCATTAGTTGCAATGCTTGCAAGGCTTATGTGATGTGCATTACCGAGAGGGCCCAGAGATACCTCTCCGACAATCGGAGTGACAAATCCTAATCTCGAAATACGTCAACCCAACATGTACCTTTGGAGACACCTATAGAGAACCTTTATAATCACCCAGTTACGTTGTGACGTTTGGTAGCACACAAAGTGTTCCTCCGGCAAACGGGAGTTGCATAATCTCATAGTCATAGGAACATGTATAAGTCATGAAGAAAGCAATAGCAACATACTAAACGATCGGGTGCTAAGCTAATGGAATGGGTCATGTCAATCAGATCATTCATCTAATGATGTGATCCCGTTAATCAAATAACAACTCTTTGTCCGTGGTTAGGAAACATAACCATCTTTGATTAACGAGCTAGTCAAGCAGAGGCATACTAGTGACACTCTGTTTGTCTATGTATTCACACATGTATTATGTTTCCGGTTAGTACAATTCTAGCATGAATGATAAACATTTATCATGATATAAGGAAATAAATAATAACTTTATTATTGCCTCTAGGGCATATTTCCTTCAGTCTCCCACTTGCACTAGAGTCAATAATCTAGTTCACATCACCATGTGATTCAACACTAATAGTTCACATCACCATGTGATTAACACCCATAGTTCACATCGATATGTGATCAACACCCAAAGGGTTTACTAGAGTCAGTAATCTAGTTCACATCGCTATGTGATTAACACCCAAAGAGTACTAAGGTGTGATCATGTTTTGCTTGTGAGATAATTTTAGTCAACGGGTCTGTCACATTCAGATCCGTAAGTATTTTGCGAATTTCTATGTCAACAATGCTCTGCACGGAGCTACTCTAGCTTATTGCTCCCACTTTCAATATGTATCTAGATCGAGACTTAGAGTCATCCAGATCTGTGTCAAAACTTGCATCAACGTAACTTTTTACGACGAACCTTTTTGCACCTCCATAATTGAGAAATATTTCCTTATTCCACCAAGGATAATTATGACCGCTGTCCAGTGATCTACTCTTAGATCACTATTGTACTCCCTTGCTTAACATAGTGTAGGGTATACAATAGATCTGGTACACAACATGGCATACTTTATAGAACCTATGGCTGAGGCATAGGGAATGACTTTCATTCTATTTCTATCTTCTGCCGTGGTCGGGCTTTGAGTCTTACTCAATTTCACACCTTGCAACACAGGCAAGAACTCTTTCTTTGACTGTTCCATTTTGAACTACTTCAAAATCTTGTCAAGGTATGTACTCATTGAAAAAACTTATCAAGCGTCTTGATCTATCTCTATAGATCTTGATGCTCAATATGTAAGCAGCTTTACCGAGGTCTTTCTTTGAAAAACTCCTTTCAAATATTCCTTTATGCTTTCCAGAAAATTATACATTATTTCCGATCAACAATATGTTGTTCACATATACTTATCAGAAATGTTGTAGTGCTCCCACTCACTTTCTTGTAAATACAGGCTTCACCATAAGTCTGTATAAAACTATATGCTTTGATCAACTTATCAAAGCGTATATTCCAACTCCGAGATGCTTGCACCAGTCCATAGATGGATCGTTGGAGCTTGCATATTTTGTTAACACCTTTAGGATTGACAAAACCTTCTGGTTGCATCATATACAACTCTTCTTTAAGAAATCCATTAAGGAATGCAGTTTTGTTTATCCATTTGCCAGATTTCATAAAATGCGGCAATTGCTAACATGATTCGGACAGACTTAAGCATATATACGAGTGAGAAAATCTCATCATAGTCAACACCTTGAACTTGTCGAAAACCTTTTTGCGACAATTCTAGCTTTGTAGATAGTAACGCTACTATCAGCGTCCGTCTTACTCTTGAAGAATCATTTATTCTCAATTGCTTGCCGATCATCGGGCAAGTGAACCGAAGTCCATACTTTGTTCTCATACATGGATCCCATCTCAGATTTCATGGCCTCAAGCCATTTTGCGGAATCTGGGCTCACCATCACTTCTTCATAGTTCGTAGGTTCGTCATGGTCAAGTAGCATGACCTCCAGAACAGGATTACCGTACCACTCTGGTGCAGATCTCACTCTGGTTTACCTACGAGATTCGGTAGTAACTTGATCTGAAGTTACGTGATCATCATCATTAGCTTCCTCACTAATTGGTGTAGTAGTCACAGGAACAGATTTCTGTGATGAACTACTTTCCAATAAGGGAGAAGGTACAATTACCTTATCAAGTTCTACTTTCCTCCCACTCACTTCTTTCGAGAGAACCTCCTTCTCTAGAAAGGATCCAGTCTTAGCAACGAATGTCTTGCCTTTGGATCTGTGATAGAAGGTGTACCCAACAGTAACTTTTTGGGTATCCTATGAAGACACACTTTTCCGATTTGGGTTTGCGCTTATCAGGATGAAACTTTTTTACATAAGCATTGCAACCCCAAACTTTAAGAAACGACAACTTTGGTTTGTTGCCAAACCATAGTTCATACGGTGTCGTCTCAACAGATTTAGATGGTGCCCTTTTAACGTGAATGCAGCTGTCTCTAATGCATAACCCCAAAACAATAGTGGTAGATTGGTAAGAGACATCATAGATTGCACTATATCCAATAAAGTACGGTTATGACGTTCGGACACACCATTATGCTGTGGTGTTCCATGTGGCATGAGTTTGTGAAACTATTCCACATTGTTTTAATTGAAGACCAAACTCGTAACTCAAATATTTGTCTCCGCGATCAGATCGTAGAAACTTTATTTTCTTGTCACGATGATTTTCCACTTCACTCTGAAATTCTTTGAACTTTTCAAATGTTTCAGACTTATGTTTCATCAAGTAGATATACCCATATCTGCTCAAATATATGTGAAGTTCAGAAAATAACGATACTTGACGTGAGCCTTAACACTCATCGGACCACATACATCAGTATGTATTATTTCCAATAAGCCAGTTGCTCGCTCCGGAGAACGGAGTCTTAGTCATCTTGCCCATGAGGCATGGTTCGCAAGCATCAAGTGATTCATAATCAAGTGATTCCAAAATCCCATTAGCATGGAGTTTCTTCATGTGCTTTACACCAATATGACCTAAACGGCAGTGCTACAAATAAGTTGCACTATCATTATTAACTTTGCATCTTTTGGTTTCAATATTATGATTATGTGTATCACTACGATCAAGATCCAACGAACTATTTTCATTGGGTATGTAACCATATAAGGTTTTATTATGTAAACAGAACAACAATTTATTCTCTTACTTAAATGAATAACTGTATTGCAATAAACATGATCAAATCATATTCATGCTTAACGCAAACACCAAATAACACTTATTCAGGTTCAACACTAATCCCGAAAGTATAGGGAGTGTGCGATGATGATCATATCAATCTTGGAACCACTTCCAACACACATCGTCACTTCACCCTTAACTAGTCTCTGTTTATTCTGCAACTCCCGTTTCGAGTTACTAATCTTAGCAACTGAACTAGTATCAAATACTGAGGGGTTGCTATAAACACTAGTAAAGTACACATCAATAACATGTATATCAAATATACTTATTGTAACGCCCTCGATGCGGCTATAGCTCCCACATGTCGAGGCACGACTTAGAGACATAACCGCATTGAAAGCAATGTCGCAAGTCAGGCAATCATTACAACATCCCATGTAATATGAATAATAAAGGGGAGAACATAGTTGGCTTACACTCGCCACGTCACATCAGAGTACATAAATAACAACCATCATACAAACACTCATGGCCCGACTACGGCGCCAAAATAGAAGAAAACCCAACATGCGACATGGCCCCGAATCAAACCCCAACTAGGCACCACTACTGATCATCGGGAAAGGAAACATAATAACGCTGAGAGTCCTCGTCGAACTCCCACTTGAGCTCGTACTCGTCACCTGGAGCGGAATCACCTGGACCTGCATCTGGAGTTATAGTATCTGTGAGCCACAGGGACTCAGCAATCTCGCACCCTCGCGATCAAAACTATTTAAGCTCATAGGAATGGATAAGGCAAATATAAGTGGAGCTGCAGCAAGCGACTAGCATAGATGGTGGCTATCTTATTCGCAAAAGAGAGCGAGAAGAGGAGGCGAAGCACAAGCGAGAAGCTAGAAGAACAACCTGCGCCAGCATAACTCCAACACCGTGTCCACTTCCCGGACTCCGCCGAGAAGAGGCCATCACGGTAACACACTCAGTTGATTCATTTTAATTAATTAAGGTTCAAGTTATCTACAACCGGACATTAACAAATTCCCATCTGCCCATAACCGCGGGCACGGCTTTCGAGAGTTCAATCCCTGCAGGGGAGTCCCAACTTAGCCCATGACAAGCTCTCACGGTCAACGAAGGAATAGACCTCCTCCCAAGACGTTCCGATCAGACTCGGTATCTCGGTAATTCAAGACACTTTGACAGGTTAAAACAAGACCAGCAACACCGCCCGAATGTGCCGACAAATCCCGATAGGAGCTGCACATATCTCTTTCTCAGGGCACACTCAGATTGTCCTAGGTACGGGTAGGCCAGCCCAGAGTTTCCCCTGGTGGCCACCGGTAGCTGACAGGTGGACCAACACTCCGAGGAGCACTGGCTCGGGGGGGGGGGGGTTAAAATAAGATGACCCTTGAGTCTGCAGAACCCAAGGGAAAGAAAAGGCTAGGTGGCAAATGGTAAAACCAAGGTTGGGCATTGCTGGACAAGCTTTAATCAAGGCGAAATATCAAGGGGTTCCCATTATAACCCAACCGCGTAAGGAACGCAAAATCCGGGAACATAACACCGATATGATGGAAACTAGAGCGGCAAGAGTGGAACAAAACACTAGGCGAGAGGCCGAGCCTTCCACCCTTTACCAATTATATAGATGCATTAAGATAACATAGCAATATAATGATATCCCAACAATTAAATAAAAGATGTCCCAACAAGGAACGGCCTCCAATCTTCACCTGCAACTAGCAACGCTATAAGAGGGGCTGAGCAAAGCAGTAACATAGCCAATCAACGGTTTGCTAGGACATGGTGGGTTAGAGTTTCAACATGGAAATTGGGAGGCTGACAAGCAAAAGGTAGGCATCGTAGCATTGGCATAGCAAGAGCGAGCAAACTAGCATAGCAAAGATAGTAGTGATTTCGAGGGTATGATCTTCTTGCCTGCACAGTTGTCAGAGTTGACTGGATCCTCACAAGAAAACTCAACGGGCTCCTCGGTAGCGAACTCATCTCCCGGCTCTACCCAAACAAGACAAACAAGCAACAAGGATACAATCAACCACGTGCAAGACCAAGCAATAAGATGAAATGATGATATGCTATGCGGGATGCGATGCGGGATGCAAAATGCAAGATAAGACAGGAAATGCATGAACCTGGCCCCAACTTGGAAAACCAAGTGTGCCACTGGATAGAGGGGATGAAATCGCTTGAAAACAATATAAAGATCATTGGAATCGGAGTTACGGTTTGGAAATGGCAGGCGTTTTAAGAATGACACCGGTCTGCGATTTACAGCAAGTAGGCATCTAAATGCAATGCAACGAACATGCTATAGCCAGCAAACATGACAACAAAATACATGTCAGGGATGCACATAAGATGCTTAACAAAAGACTAGCACTGAGCTATGGACAATTCATCCATTATGAGGTTCAAACAAGCATGGCAAAAACGCAAATGCAAAACAGATTCCAGACTTAGTGAAATTAATACTTGTCTGAAATTTCAGATCACGAAGCCCTCTTCGGAGCAGCAAAACAACATGATACATGACCTGATTAAGATAAATAAGAACATTGCATGGAGCTACTCAACAAGGTTAACAAAAGTCCCAAAGTGGCCTGGGCCAAAAGGTTTCACAAAATATAGTAACGGGCACACGAACATAGCTAAAACACAATCAGTTTTCAGACTTAGTGAAAACTGGGACATGCTGAAATATAACTCACGAAGGCATGTAAACGAGCTCGATGCACTCACCACGGTGCAAGTCATGGCAAGGCACGCATACATCCATTAATAAGGCAAAAAATTCTAGCTAAAAATGGCAAGAACAATGGCATAGCATGGACGGATCAACTACAACAACGCCGGCAAAATCGCAAACGAGTTGACGATCTGCCCAGATTCACCACGAAGCAAAAGTAGAGCTCGATTTACTCAAGCTAAGGTGCTCCATAATTGCAAACAAAGACATGGATGGATAGAGCATAACATTATTAACAAAACTCTTTTACTGATCATCCTCAAAAGAGGCACGGATCACTAGGAAACAAGCTGAACATATGGCATCATGAACTAAATAATCCCAGACTTAGTGAAAACGACTAAGTCCCTGAAAACAGATTTCCCGGGTGCCTCACTTTGCAAGCTTGCACAAGTCACCACACACATCCTAAAAATGCACGGGTTGCACCTCTGGAAAGAAGACAAAATCCTTACCAAAACATATGAGGACTCACAGGCATAGCATGCACACAATAATCATGGCAAAAATGACAAAAGTCTAAGATGAACTAGCAGATCTGACAATTAACTCACGAAGCCTCCTTCTAACAGCATTTTGGGCACCAAGATGAACTCAAATGAAAATGATGCAATGGAATGAAATGATGTACTCGTCGAGATGAACATTTTGATATACTAAATGCACAAATCGGAGCTACGGATGCAAAATTACGAGGCCTCGAACAGGAGCATATGAAGTGAAAATTCCTGGGACTTGGCAAAAAAATCAACCTCTCTAATTAGATCTAGGGTTTCGCACGGAAACCGAGGTGCGGCCGGCACTGTTCACCGGCGGTCCGGCGCTCGCCGGCGGGTTGGCGTGGAGGAGGCGGCCGGGGCGGTTGCCGGCGCGCTCCGGGCGCGGCGGGGCGGCGCGGCCGGGAGGCGGCGGCGGGCGGCGGGGCCGGGAGGCGCAGCGAGCGGCGCGGCCGGCGAGCTACGGCGGAGGGGGCGGCGGCGGCTCGCGGGTGAGAGGAGGCGGGCGACCCCGGGCGGCGGCGGGTGGCGATGGGCTCGCGGGGGCCCCTCCTGGGCCTCCCGGGCCGGTGGCGGCGGCGGAGCTGGGGTGCCACGTGGCGATGCCCGGTTGGGCGCGGGCGGCGGCGGACGCTGTCCGGCCGGGGGCGGACACGTCCGTCGGTGCGGGGATCTTTTTTAGGGTTTCGAGAGGGGAAGAGAGATCCGAAAACAGGGGGGCTATTTATAGGCATAAGTGGAGCTAGGAGAGTCCAAATGAGGTGCGGTTTTCGGCCACGCGATCGTGATAGAACACTCTAGGACATGGAGCAGAGTTTGGTGCGTTTTGGGCCAAACTGGAGGGGTGTTGGGCTGCAACACACATGAGGCCTTTTTGGTCCCTCGGTTAACTGTTGGAGTATCAAACGAAGTCCAAATGATACGAAACTTGACAGGCGGTCTACCGGTAGTAAACCAAGGCTGCTTGGCAAGTCTCGGTCCAATCCGGAAATGTTTGATCCCCACACACGAAATAAAGCTAGAAATGACCACAGGAGGAGAATGAAGCGCCGGAATGCAAAACGGACAACGGGGAAAATGCTCGAATGCATGAGATGAACACGTATGCAAATGCAATGCACATGATGACATGATATGAGATGCACGGAAAAGAAAACAACACACAGAGACAAAGCCTGAACCCGAGGAAATAAATATAACTTAACGCCGGAAACGGCAAGAGTTGGAGTACAAATAGGAAAGTTACATCCGGGGTGTTACACTTATGTTCACTTTGCCATCCTTCTTATCTGCCAATCACTTGGGGTAGTTCCGCTTCCAGTGACCAGTCCCTTTGCAGTAGAAACACTTAGTCTCAGGCTTAGGACCAGACTTGGGCTTCTTCACTTGAGCAGCAACTTGCTTGCTGTTCTTATTGAAGTTCCCCTTCTTCCCTCTGCCCTTTTCTTGAAACTAGTGGTCTTGTCTACCATCAACACTTGATGTTTTTCTCGATTTCTACCTTCGTCAATTTCCGCATTACGAAGAGCTTGGGAATCATTTCCGTTATCCCTTGCATATCATAGTTCATCACGAAGTTCTACTAACTTGGTGATGGTGACTAGAGAATTCTGTCAATCACTATCTTATCTGGAAGATTAACTCCCACTTGATTCAAGCGATTGTAGTACTCAGACAATCTGAGCACATGCTCACTAGTTGAGCGATTCTCCTCCATCTTTTAGCTATAGAACTTGTTGGAGACTTCATATCTCTCAACTCGGGTATTTGCTTGAAATATTAACTTCAACTCCTGGAACATCTCATATGCTCCATGATGTTCAAAACGTCTTTGAAGTCCCGATTCTAAGCCATTAAGCATGGTGCACTAAACTATCAAGTAGTCATCATATTGAGCTAGCCAAACGTTCATAACGTCTGCATCTGCTCCTGCAATAGGTCCGTCACCTAGCGGTGCATCAAGGACATAATTCTTCTGTGCAGCAATGAGGATAAACCTCAGATCACGGATCCAATCCGCATCATTGCTACTAACATCTTTCAACACAATTTTCTCTAGGAACATATCAAAATAAACACAGGGAAGCAACAACGCAAGCTATTGATTTGCAACATAATTTGCAAAATACTACCAGGACTAAGTTCATGATAAATTTAAGTTCAATTAATCATATTACTTAAGACCTCCCACTTAGATAGACATCCCTCTAATCCTCTAAGTGATTATGTGATCCAAATCAACTAAACCATGTCCGATCATCACGTGAGATGGAGTAGTTTCATTGGTGAACATCGCTATGTTGATCATATCGGCTATATGATTCACGCTCAACCTTTCGGTCTCCGTGTTCCGAGGCCATATCTGTATATGCTTGGCTCGTCAAGTATAACCTGAGTATTCTGCGTGTGCAACTGTTTTGCACCCGTTGTATTTGAACGTAGAGCCTATCACACCCGATCATCACGTGGTGTCTCAGCACGAAGAACTTTCACAACGGTGCATACTCAGGGAGAACACTTCTTGATAATTAGTGAGAGATCATCTTATAATGCTATCGTCAATCAAAGCAAGATAAGATGCATAAAAGATAAACATCACATGCAATCAATATAAGTGATATGATATGGCCATCATCATATTGTGCTTGTGATCTCCATCTTCGAAGCACCGTCGTGATCACCATCGTCACCGGCGCGACACCTTGATCTCCATCGTAGCATCGTTGTCGTCTCGCCAATCTTATGCTTCCACGACTATCGCTACCGCTTAGTGATAAAGTAAAGCATTACAGCGCGATTGCATTGCATACAATAAAGCGACAACCATATGGCTCCTGCCAGTTGCCGATAACTCGTTTACAAAACATGATCATCTCATACAATAAAATTTAGCATCATGTCTTGACCATATCACATCACAACACGCCCTGCAAAAACAAGTTAGACGTCCTCTACTTTGTTGTTGCAAGTTTTACGTGGCTGCTACGGGCTTAAGGAAGAACCAATCTTACCTACGCATCAAAACCACAACGATAGTTTGTCAAGTTGGTGCTGTTTTAGCCTTCGCAAGGACCGAGCGTAGCCACACTCGGTTCAACTAAAGTTGGAGAAACTGTCACCCGCTAGCCACCTTTGTGCAAAGCACGTCGGGAGAACCGGTCTCGCGTACGCGTACGCGTAATGTCGGTCCGGGACGCTTCGTCCAACAATACCGCCGAACCAAAGTATGACATGCTGGTAAGCAGTATGACTTATATCGCCCACAACTCACTTGTGTTCTACTCATGCATATAACATCAACATATAAAACCTAGGCTCGGATGCCACTGTTGGGGAACGTAGTAATTTCAAAAAAATTCCTACGCACACGCAAGATCATGGTGATGCATATCAACGATAGGGGAGAGTGTGATCTACGTACCCTTGTAGACCAACAACGGAAGCGTTAACTTGGTTGATGTAGTCGTATGTCTCCACGGCCCGACCGATCAAGCACCGAAACCACGGCACCTCCGAGTTCTAGCACACGTTCAGCTCGATGATGATCCCCGGACTCTGATCCAGCAAAGTGTCGGGGAAGAGTTCCGTCAGCACAACGGCGTGGTGACGATCTTGATGTACTACCGTCGCAGGGCTTCGCCTAAGCACCGCTACAATATTATCGAGGACTATGGTGGAAGGGGGCACCGCACACGGCTAAGAATATGATCACGTGGATCAACTTGTGTTCATGGGGTGCCCCTTGCCTCAGTATATAAAGGATGGAGGAGGAGTAGGCCGGCCAAGGCAATTGGTGCGGCCAGGATGTGGAGTCCTACTAGGACTTGGCTCCAAGTCCTAGTAGGAGTCCACCAAGAGGGGAGGAAGGGAGAAGGAAGTAGAGGAGAAGGAAAGGTGGCCGGCCCCCTTTTCCCTAGTCCAATTCGGACCAGAGGGGAGGGGGGCGCAGCAGCCCCTTGGCCCTTTCTTCTCTTCCCACTAAAGCCCATCAAGGCCCATTGCTTCTCCCGTAACTACCCGGTACTCCGAAAAATACCCGAATCACTCGAAACCTTTCCGATGTCCGAATATAGTCGTCCAATATATCGATCTTTACGTCTCGACCATTTCGAGACTCCTCGTCATGTCCCCGATCTCATCCGGGACTCCGAACTCCTTCGGTACATCAAAACTCATAAACTCATAATATAACTGTCATTGAAACCTTAAGCGTGCGGACCCTACGGGTTCGAGAACAATGTAGACATGACCGAGACACGTCTCCAGTCAATAACCAATAGCGGAACCTGAATGCTCATATTGGCTCCCACATATTCTACGAAGATCTTTATCGGTCAGACCGCATAACAACATGCGTTGTTCCCTTTGTCATCGGTATGTTACTTGCCCGAGATTCGATCGTCGGTATCTCAATACCTAGTTCAATCTCGTTACCGGCAAGTCTCTTTAGTCGTTCTGTAATACATCATCTCACAACTAACTCATTAGTTGCAATGCTTGCAAGGCTTTATGTGATGTGCATTACCGAGAGGGCCCAGAGATACCTCTCCGACAATCGGAGTGACAAATCCTAATCTCGAAATACGCCAACCCAACATGTACCTTTGGAGACACCTGTAGAGCATCTTTATAATCACCCAGTTACGTTGTGACATTTGGTAGCACACAAAGTCTTCCTCTGGCAAAACGGGAGTTGCATAATCTCATAGTCATAGGAACATGTATAAGTCATGAAGAAAGAAATAGCAACATACTAAACGATCGGGTGCTAAGCTAATGGAATGGGTCATGTCAATCAGATCATTCATCTAATGATGTGATCCCGTTAATCAAATAACAACTCTTTGTCCATGGTTAGGAAACATAACCATCTTTGATTAACGAGCTAGTCAAGTAGAGGCATACTAGTGACACTCTGTTTGTCTATGTATTCACACATGTATTATGTTTCCGGTTAATACAATTCTAGCATGAATAATAAACATTTATCATGATATAAGGAAATAAATAATAACTTTATTATTGCCTCTAGGGCATATTTCCTTCAGTCTCCCACTTGCACTAGAGTCAATAATCTAGTTCACATTGCCATGTGATTCAACACTAATAGTTCACATCACCATGTGACTAACACCCATAGTTCACATCGATATGTGATCAACACCCAAAGGGTTTACTAGAGTCAGTAATCTAGTTCACATGTGGAAAAATCTGGTGGAATGTAAGGTTAGGCAAGTTTGATTAACTTAGGTGAGTGTTTGGTTCAAGCCACACCTTAGGCAAGCCACACTAAGGCCCCACATGACATACAAACAAAAAATGTGGCAAGATTCCCTTAGGCTTGCCAACTTGTGGCTCTCATTTTGAAGAACTAATAACTTTGCCTAAGCTTAGTTGTGGCAAAGTTAGTCATGAATTAAGTTCAACCGTGGAGTCTTCTAGATTATACATGTGGCAGAATCTGGTGGATGATATCCAACGGCCAGTAGTGCTTGGATTTGCCATCTTTGTACCATCGTATTGGCTTCATCCAACGACCAACTTTCAAAGTTTTTCACACACTATATAGTGGGTATAGATATAGATGCGCCGGTCCGTTGCAATGGATCCAAAGTATATCTATTTAGTGGAGTGCACTCTAAACACATTATCTATTTATTTTTCTCTAACCTTCCGTAGCCATGCAACCATGCCACATAAGCTTCATGGGTGCCCCCCACATCATATTATTCATACTAATTTGATTGAAAAAAAAGATAAATCACCCAAAACAAGATCTTCCCGTTTTTTGTTCCTACCATGTTGTGTCATGCACGTACCTACTAGTTCTATAGTGGTAGTACTAGTAATATAGTATTAGGAGTACAAACTTGGTACTAGTAGGAGTAGTACTAGTACGGAATGCTCCTACTCTGTCAACGAGCCCTGTCTGACACCAAATTTCTTGGCTTCCGTGCTACAGCTAGATCTTCCCCTCGTTTCTGTTTTCCAACCCGGCGGCGGACGGGGTGTCGGTTTGCGCAAAGGCGGTCCCACATGAAAGTGAAAATGCTAGGCAACACGCCTTCCCTAAGCTATGTGTCGTGTCGGACGGGCCGTGTTGTACTCACGATTCCCGGGCGTGTGGGGGTGCGACGCGAACGCGGCAGGCCTTTTCCTTTTACCAGCAATGTGCCCATGCGTTGCAATGGATCCAAAGTAGTAGAATAGTAGTATTTGTTCAAAAAATTGAAAGAAATCACTATTGTTTTGATATACTCCTAATATATTACTCCCTCCGTACCTAAACATTTGTCCTTTTTGAGATTTCAAATGGACTATCACATACGGATTATATAGACATATTCTAGTGTTTCTAGCAAGATGCCCGTGCGTTGCACGAAGTTGATGGAAAAGGTAAGCACAAATTATAAATTGACGGATGGAGTACTAGTTACAGTGATGCATATAATTAAGCAAAGGGATTGCACATGTCGGTATTGACTGGAACGAGAATGCAACAACACAATAACAATTAAGGCCATGATGATGCGATTGCAGTGGTGGTCATAGAAGGCAAGAAGAAACATGGATCCACGAACGTACGACCTCCTCCTCCTCAACTTAGTGCGCCGGGCCACTGACCGGCGGCTAAGTAGCGGCGGCTTTTGTGGCGAGGTCGAGGTGCTTCTCAGCAAAGGCATCCAAGGCTTCCAGCCGGTTGAGGAAGGCCAACGTCGTAGCGTCCTCACTGGCCTTGTAGATACCTATGTACATGATTTGCTCATACACATGGATGTGTAGGTCGACGAATTCTTGCAGGGCGAGGCGCCTCACGGCGAGCGCGACCTCCAGGTGGACATTCTTCGTGGCGTCGGCGGGCAGTCGCAGGGCCACCAGTGCTTGAAAGAGGTTCCGGCCATGGAGGCCGATTAGGGTGGTAGGCAATGAGGAGCCCGGGCGCACGGGCTGGAGGAGTACGGCGATGTCGTCCGTGAGCTTCTTGAGGACGGTGAACTTGTTGCTGGTGGCAATGATCATCTGGTCCAACTGAGAGTCATAGTTGGCGTCGACGGCGGCCATCCAGAAGCTGGTCTCCAACACCGTCTGGAGACGATCCTCGGCGCCATGCCACAGGCCGGCGTCGTGGACCATCTGGCGCAGCCGCTCACGCGCATCGCCGCCATGGGTCTGGAGTGAGATCTTTTGCGCTTAGTGTAGGTGCTTAGGCAAATGCTTAGGTGCGTACGATGTGGTAGATGCATTGGAATGGAGGGGCGCCTTTATATGAGGGCAATGAGGGCAAACTGCGTTGCATTCACATCGTGCAGCCTCTTTTCCCGGACCTCCTCCCATTACTTCCCTCATGCATTAATTAAAGGAGGATGCATTGGCCGTTCAACATATCGGGAACCGCTACTCCCTCCCTCGTCTGCATTAAAGCCATATCGGGAACTACGCCGCCCGCTGTCAAATCCAATACTCCCTCCGTCTAGGTGAGTATTAAGTCATCTTACGAAAACCAAATAGTAAACACATAGGCGTGGTGCATTAACTCTCATGTTGTTTCTTATTTTTTGACATAAATAGAGGAATCAACCAAGAAGAGATGTGGGGCTTGTATGCTCTTAATGACTTGAGACTATCAAACATGACATGAAGTGGTCAGTTTGTTGCACAAGAACAAATACAACCCACGTCAGCACACACGCATCTTATATAGCATCACATCCAATGGCTATAAAAGATGAATGAGACCAAATTATATCTCATCTAGATGAGTTCTAGCAAAATTGTATTAATAATACTTAGTACTCCTGCGCCATGTATCATATATTAGTATCATGTAGTACTTTATTTATTGCCATGTATGACACATAGTACTCAACTCTCTCTCTTTCTCCATTTAATTCTATGACACCTCATCAAAATTGCTAAGGCTAGTACCATTACAACCAGCCTTAGCAAATACTAAACATTAAGTTCTCTCATTTTCCTCTCCACCTTGGTCACCTAGACGGAGGGAGTATACTACGCGGGCTTTTCCTGCGCGGTAGGCAGGGCAGTTCCGCCTAGTCGGTTCGACAGAGATGCGAGAAGACGAGGGAGTAGGCTGCTGCAAACACAGGGCTGTGTGATTTGACAGCGAGTTACTGCTGGACAGGTGGGGCCCCATGATTTGACTTGCCATTATCATTTTAACTGCGGCGCTACGACCGGCGTGAGTCTCCCGATTCCTGACCACCTCCATACAGGCGCCTCTCCCAATGCTCCACCATGTAGTAGAGGCTAGCTCTTGCATGAGAGCCCACTTCTCCACTTTTTCCTTGCCTCTCTTTCCTCCACATATGCAAAAATGCCATGTAAAGCGCACTATTATACTTACTTGCTCCTATAGGTGCTTAAGCTTGCCACATAGGCATAAAGTCTGATGTGGCAAGTTAATCAAGAAGAGAGAGACTAGTTTGGTGACCCAAGGAAGAAACGGTGCTAAGCGCGTGTACCTAGGTGAAAAGACAATTTTGAGTCTATAGCTAATTAAATGAAGCAAACTTAGCAACACCATTTCATTAGAAGAGGTCACTCCTTGGCAAATGCAATAAATACTAGTACTCCCTGTGTCCCATAATATAAGAACGTTTTTGGCACTACACTAGTGTCAAAAACGTTCTTATATTATGGGACGGAGGGAATACGAAGAAAGAGATAGAGAGAAGTAAAAAAAATACACTTATAGCCAACCTTATAGCCAAAACCTTGTTGTAGTATGAGTGACTAAGTGATGACTATGTATGACATGCCAACATCAGATAGCCTAACGCACTGTGTTAAATCTCCAAGGGCGCGACCGCACGAGCGACGCGACGGTCGTGGTAGGCGCGACCACGATACGGGCTGTTGGCAGCCCTTGGATCTGAGATCAAATGGTCGCATGCTAAGTTGCTGAAAATTTGCAGAATAACCCTCCAGGATAGGATATTCACCCATAGGTCTAGAATCATGCCATGCAACCGTTCGATCTCAGATCCAAGGGCTCTCGGAAGCCCGTATCATGGGAGAATGGAAAGCCACTACCCTGCCGTTCGCACGCTGGCAGTTCGCTCATACTCGTCCCCGCACGTCCTTCAATATTATGGCGGTTCGCTCCTAGTCATCACGTCCATTCACATTACGGCAGTTCCACTAATCCTAACCCTCCTCCCAAATCCATGGCGTCCCAATCCTCGATCGGCGGTGAGTACAAGGTTAGAACCATCACCGGCGATGAGTTCGATGTCATCTACACCCGTTCTTCCGCGACGGTGAAAGGATGCCTTTCTTGCTTCAGACGCATGTTCGAAGACTCAGATGATGAGTGGGTCGCTGGGCTAGATGTTGAGTATACCACAGTCCTGGGGAGAGAGAAGGATCTAAAGGACGAAGAGAGGAAGAAGCCCGCTGTGATCCAGGTTTGCGTGCATGACTTATGCTTGGTCTACCACATATGCCATGCCGATGTTGAGTGCCAGGATTTTAAGGACTTCCTCGAGAGCAACCTAGTCAAATTCGTTACTATAGACTTTGATAACGACAAAGAAGTCCTGCGTCGGATAGGCCTCGTTGTAGGCAACACCTTCGACCTCCAGAAGAATCGACTAGTGTCCTCTCATCAGCCTTCAATGTTGACCCTGGCAGGAGCCATGGTTCATCCTTTGTACGGTAAACTGGAGAAACCTCCATACACGTTTCATCATCATGCATGGCAGCAGAATGTACTAGATATAGACCACATCCACTACGCTGCAATGGATGGCTCCTTTGCTTCAATATCTACAAGGGTTGGATGAAGAGCAACAGCCAAGTGTGCGGTTCAAGCAAAGAAGTATCGGCCAAGAGGAAGAGGGAGAATGACAAAGTCGAGGACGTGGACGAGGACTCCGAGTAAGGTGGCAGTGTCGTTGCTCATGGTGGTTCTAATGCAGTGTCTACCAGAATAGTTGCAAAGCTTAATTTCATGTGTGCTTAATTTAATTTGAGGGGTGTGTTGTGTTGAGCCCCCAGAAGAACTATGTTATGTTTCTTCTTGTTACTTTAACTCTTCAGTACGTACATACTAGTATTTCTTACATTTCATGTTTTAGTTGGTATAGTACTACCACTCGTTTCTTCACATTATATACGTACAATATATATAGCCAACATCATATAGCCAGCAGTTTAGTTGTCAAAGAATTTCAGGGTGCTTAGTTTTGTCAAAGAATTCCAGGGTGCTTAGTTTTATTTGAGGAGTGGGTTGTGCACTTGTGCTGGACACCATTACTGTGACAAGCCTTTTTAATAGTACTATATGCATAATTTGGCGACGAGCGCTCTCTATATGTACCACCTTTTTTTTAATTTCAAGTTTTGCTCCATGGCGCAATCCATCGATACTACTACTGTACAAAAGTGGAGTATATACATTTTTTAAAAGGCTAGAGGGCGAGGCAGTCTAGCTCGGTCGGTTTCATGAGAGGCGAGGGCCTTTGTGATTTGACGGCTCATTACTGCTGTCAAATCGAATAGTATTGCGCCGCCCGCTGCACGCCCGGCGCCTCCATTAAACCCCTCCGTTAAACCCGCATGCAAACCGAGAATCCTACTCTGGCCACACGTCCATTCATGAGCGGGCCGGAATTAAACACAACACCGGCCGAGCTCCTCCCATCTGCCCTCAGTTTAAACGAGGCCAGATGCCGCCCAAGCTCCTACCGTCCGCCCTCTATTTACACGAGGCCAGACAGACAGCGGGCAAGAATCGCACCCCTCGGCCGCTCCCTCATCTCCTCCTTCACCATTTTCTCCACTCTTCCGATGGCTTTTGATGAGCCGTTCTTCGACATATTACCCGGCTGGGTCACCCGCCGAGCCCTCTGGATACGGGCGACGCCGCTTGGTGCTTCACCAACCTCACTTGGCCCGACGAAGCCAGTTGCCACCCCAAGCAAGCGCGTGGTTCAGCAACTCGCCGCTCCAGTTCAGCTCGATGAGGAGTGGCGAGTTGCTCCATGCCGGCATGGCGGTGAGCACACCGGTACGGGCGCCATCGCTGTCGCGTCGTACCGCCCCACCAGTGTCTGCGGTGGCCGCGCCTCCAGTGTCTGTGGGTGCGCCATGCAGGCAGAGACAGAAGTCGGGTGCGTGGAGAGTGACAAGTCGGTGGCCAACTTCTCCGTGTCCGCCGCCATCATCGAGGAGAAGTAGAACACGGGAGGCCACCGCCACTTGGGACCCATGAAGGCCACCGCCGAGGTGACGACCATGGATTCAGGTGGTTTCTTTGCTGCTTCATCTCTTTCGAGGACCTTCGTCGACCCCGCAAGTGTCTGACGGACATGAGGAAGACAAAGGGATCCGCGGGAGGCCATTTAGAACTAAAAAAAATCTAGATACATCCATTTCTAGGACAAGTATTTCCGGACGGAGGGAGTATTAATTATACAAGAGAGCCGGATTGGCACCTCTTAGTTCATGTAAATGTAATGAAATCCATCATGTTTATATGAAGATCCGGCTTTTTTATATGAAATCCTTCATGCTTATATGAAATCAGTTCGTGTTTGCACGAATTTCATCTGGTTGGTTAGAGTTGTAAAAATGTATGCCGCTGGCGTTTGATGTCGTCCCCGCTTAAGGAAGCGGGAGGAAATTTGCCAGCTGCCGTTGGAGATGCTCTTTATGCTGGAAATAATAGAGTGACATCCAATCCATTTGAGTTAATTGCTTGTATGATTGTCCCTCTATAAAAAGTTAATTGCATGTACAGTGTACACATGACTTGCAGGGTGGCTACAGCTTCGTATAGAAAGTTAAAAAGAAACAAGTCCATCCTTAATCTTGTATTCTAAGTACTCTGTGGGTTCCACTGTTAGTGTAGTAGCGAAAGAAGTATATATTAAATAAGTAGAGTAATATATAATATAAAAATATAAAGTTAAAAGACAGAATTTGAACTCATGTCATCGCGTTGCGAGCATCCGGCGCTAACCAGCCCAGCACATTTTTGTTGTAGACCATGCTGGAGATATATCTCCATGTCTACTCTTATATATACTCCATTCGTTCCTAAATATTTGTCTTTTTTAGATTTCAAATGGACTACCACATACGGATGTGTATGTAGACATATTTTAGAGTGTAGATTCACTCATTTTGCTCCGTATGTCTTTTCAGGAAGGGGTCAGATTTGTCCTTGATTTATTTATGAGGTATCCAGATGGCACTGCACCGCCAAGAAAAGAGGGTAACATCAAAATTATGGACTACTTTTTTGAGTATGTTGATAAGGTCCGGTCATAGTCACTTGTTGAAATCTCTAAAAAGACAAATACTCCCTCTGTCTGGAAATACTTGTCATCAAAATGGATAAAAGGAAATGTATCTAGACGTATTTTAGTTTTAGATACATCTCTTTTTATCCATTTTGATGACAAGTATTTTCGGACGGAGGGAGTAGAAAACAGAGTTGGTGATGATGGTGTGCGTGCCATCCTGCAATATAGGTCCTTGGATTTATATCTAACGGATAGGAAAGAAACTATGGCAATTTTGCAAAAATATCCCCACACGTCTCTCCACGTTCGCAAATAAGGCCTTCCCTCGTTCAACCTTTTCTCTCACAATATAAACTACTCATACAAATGCATCTTGATGTTCCGTGCAACGCACGGGAAGCTAGCTAATTTATTTTAAAATAGTTGCTGCGATAATTCGGTTGAAGTGATATATTTTATGTCTGCCCTAGATGATTTCAGATTCACTAGTAGTAACAAACAGAAGGTTGCCTTGTTAATTAACAGAAAACAGGGTGAAAACTATCACATGAGGCCGGTAAAAACAAGGCACACTGGGTTCAGCGTCATCGTCACTACAGCTGTGCGCGGGCGAGAAGTCTACATATCGAGGGGGCTACCGAGCGAGGCACCGAGACACAATGTTTGAGAGAGAAACCAATTGACAGATTATGATCAGATCGAGTTGTCACCCTTCTGTTGTCATTTTTGGGGGGAGGGAGAGAAAGACGTATCGAGAGTGTGCGCGGTAGGCACAGAGGCACAACTAGCGAGTGTGTGTGTGTGTGTTTGAAAGAGGAGTAGATAGATAATTATCAAGATCGATGTGCCACCCTACTCCTTCGGTGCCGGGTAGTGTGTGTGTGTGTGTATGTTTGAGAGAGAAGCCAGTCGATAGATTAGTATCAAGATCGAGGTGTCACCCTACTCCTTCGGTGTTGGGAAGTGTGGGTGTGGGGGGGCGGCAGTGACACTCACATATCTCTACTCTTATAAAAAAACAGAGTTGGTGAGGATGGTGTTCCTGCCATCCTGCAATATAGGCCATCCGATTTATATCCGACGGACAGGAAGGAAACTATGGCAATTTTGCAAAAAGAT
Source organism: Triticum urartu (assembly GCF_003073215.2). NCBI lineage: Eukaryota > Viridiplantae > Streptophyta > Magnoliopsida > Poales > Poaceae > Triticum > Triticum urartu. Next base: position 702,793,292 of record NC_053023.1, read on the forward strand.
ACCCACACCCCTCTCCGCATTTGCAAATAAGGCATTCCCTCGTTCATCCTTTTCTCCCACAAGATAAACTTCTCATACAAATGCATCTTGATGTTCCGTGCAACGCATGGGCATCTTGCTAGTAGGGAGAAGGAGTTTGTGTGACACATATCTAGCTATATTAAGGGATAGGTAGATAGCATATGTGTGAGAGACATTATTATACTTTGAGACATTAGTGGTTGTGGGTGGGCGGAATTAAAGGGGTGGGCGTGTTAGACATAGAGAGCGTGTGTGTTTCTGTGTGAGAGACTTGTAGGATGGGGTAGAAAGATGAATTTAACCCTGATGGAGGGAGAGAAATACACGAAGTGCGCGTGTGTGATTCCGATGCCAACAGGGAAATGAGATATGTATGCATGTGAGAGAGATTGCACAATTCATTCACATATCACTATCTAGCGATCGTGGACGTGCATCGCTTGAACATAAGTCAATATCTACTTCGTATCGTGGCCAAAGGTACAATATCGATTCAACGCTATAAAGATTGGACACTCACATATCACATTTTTTCTATTTAAATAAACCTTTTCAGTTGTGCATGCCAAAGTTACAGTGATGTTTCTTCAAACAACCAATGTAGCTATCATGTACATGCACCATTGTTACTCTTGCATTCAAATTCATTAGTCTTGGATGATTTAAGTTTATATTTTGAAGTAATATATGTAATATTCATATATGAATTTAACGGGTACGCAATTTATGAAATGGAGGCTATGTAATCATATGAGGTAACCCTTTTAAGTAGCTGACTACAATATCCATTTCTTTTTGTGCGCCTCTACACTAACACGTTAATGCATTATGTTTAAAGTAAATAACCAATGGCACTAAATTATCTATTTACACGAGAAATACATAGGCTGAGCGTTTGATCCCTTTTTTGTGAACGCGCCACTACACCCGTACGATTGGCCGCGCCCGTGTGAACGTCCAAGCTATCGGTGCATCATCCCGAGTTATTGTCTTTTTTCTAGGGTGGACTTCACACCAGTTACTAACTACTAACGCGTGCCCCGTGTACACAGTCTAGCATGACCTTCCCGCTAGCACGGTCCAAAATTAGTTGAAACTGGATACGAACGATCCCGCAGGCGGCAAAATCTCCCGCCTCCTTCTAAAATTTCTGCCACCTTAGTCTTTAGCATGCAAAATCCCCCTTTTGTCCTTGGTGCACGGAGACCAACAGTTACAATACCGCCCTCATCTACATGATAGGTCGGGGCTGCTTTGGTAACTTCCGGTTCCCCCACTACACGGCACCCCCATTTCCTCTCCCCCTCCCGCAAAAACAACTAACTCCACAGCACCACAGCATCTTACATCAAGCCGTCCGTACTTCATCGCCCTTTCTCCCCTCCCCTCTCGAAACCCTAGACTGCTCATCCACCGGCGTACCATAGCCCATTCACTGCCAGCGGCGTCCACCTCGCGCGGATCTGCTTCTACGGCCGCATCTACCCCTCCCACCTCCCCTAGAAACAAGTAGACTGCTCATCCACCACTGTACCACAGCCCATTCAGTGCCGGCCTTGTCCACGGCGCCGGATCTGCTTTGCCGGTACTCTCGTCAACCGCTGCGCATCTGCAGTGGCTCATTCGTACTCCCCACCGGAGACGCTTCGTCCACACCCCCCGGAGCCGCCCCACCGACGCCCCCGTCGACGGCCTCTGATCCTCTTCGCCGACACCTTCCTCAACCCTACCGGAGCCGCTTCGCCGACACCTTCCTCAACCCTACCGGAGCCGCTTCGCTGACACCATCGCCAACCCTACCGGAGTAGCTTCGCCTATACCATTCTCAACCCTACCAGGGCCGCTTTGCCAACTCACAAGTCCATGACCTCAGATCCGCTTCCTCGCACCCTCATCCAACCTACCGGAGCAGCTTCTGACGCCCCGTCCACGGCTGCAGATCCGCATCGTCGACACCACCCTTAACCCAACCACCGGAGCAATTTTTGACGCCCCGTCCACGGCCGCAGATCCGCATCGTCGACACCATCCTTAACCCAACCACCGGAGCAGCTTCTGACGCCCCGTCCACGGCCGCAGATCCACGTCGTCGACACCATCCTTAACCCAACCACCGGAGCAGCTTCACCTACGCCCTCGTCCACGGCCACAGATCCGCTTTGCCCACACCGTAGTCCACCCTACCGGAGCCGCTCCACAAACACCCTACTCGACGGTTCTAGATCTCCTTACCGGACCCCGACAACCAGCGCAGCGTCATCACCCTCGATGTTTCTAACCTGATTCCCACCATCTTGAGATGCCAAGCACCCGCCACGGCCTAGGTACTTGTCACCTTTAAACCCATCCAGCATCACCTGCCCGATGTACTTCAAATATACTAACCGGTCGTTGTTACCTGTTATGCAGCTGGCAAAAACTACAAGGACGATGTTTCTTCTGGATCTAACAGCTTGGCCAACCAAGATCCTGGACTGAGGCATTGCTATGATCTTGTAAGCACGTCTCTCTCTCTTGTATTGTTCTGTGCCTGCTAGCGTGCTTTGCTAGGATTTTCGACCAGTAATCTATTTGTGCAGACAATGATTTCTACTACTGGCTGCTAAATTAGATATGTAGATGTCATACATGATACTACCTCGTACCTTCGTTCCTAAATATAAGTCTTTCTAGAGATTCCACTATAGGCTACATACGGAGCAAAATGAGTGAATCTACACTCGAAAATGCATCTATATACATCTATATGTGGTCCATACTGGAATCTCTACAAAGACATATATTTAGGAACAGGGGCTGTACATTACACAAAATCGTAGGTGGCATGTAGGAATTCCAGTGCACTACATTAGGCTCCCTTAGAGTGCCTGCTAGTCCAGCATACATAGTCATGGCTAGTTTATGGTACGCACACAATCGTTAATTGGTGGTTTAAATATGCGCAAGGGATATGCAATGTAGTATCATGTGGAGATATCTGAAATTAGCCGTGTCAACTTGCAGATAGGGTTACACAATGAAAAAGTACAAGATGTATGTGGAAATTTCATGGAACATCGCAAAAAAAGGAGAGGCAGCGGTGAGCCTATACAGTGTGCTATGGTACGTCACTCCTCCATTGCAATCATTGTGACATGTTATTTGTATGCCAGTTCTATTAGCCAAGTTTCTTAGGGACAGTTATTACGAGTTATCCTAAGAAAATAAGCACCTGTGAATATAAGCTCCATGTAATAAGCCAACCAGTTCTTTTCATTGTGTTTTCAGCTTATCTTTGGTATGATCAGTGGAAAGTCTAGATTGCATTATATTTTTTTCATTTTGCTGCCCATATGGAAATTAATTTGACTTCCAAACATCACAAATTGAACCCAGTGCAGTAATTAATATGATAGGAAAATAGACCATCACTATTTGCTCAAAATGCAAATACAAAGATACCATCTACTTGGCACAATCTACTTTGGTCAATGTTTTCCATAGAGATCCCATTGCCTAATTTAAATGAAGAACAATTATTTATTGAAATTCGATGGTCCAAGTGGCTGGTTATTATCGTATATCAGCACCACCTAAAAGCATCATATAGCAGCAGCAGCAGCTCATAGCAACTCATCACACAACAGGAGAAGTCTGCAATTTATCATATACCAGCAGCAGCTCATAGCAATTCATCATATAGCAGCAGCAGGAGCAGCTCATAGAAATTCATCATATAGCAGCAGCAGGAGAAGCTCATAGCAATTCATCATATAGCAGCAGCAGGAGTGATGTCTACTACACAACCTTCTTCTTATAGACGTTGTTGGGACTCCAAGTGCAGAGGTTTGTAGGACAGTAGCAAATTTCCCTCGAGTGGATGACCTAAGGTTCAATCCTTAGGAGGCGTAGGATGAAGATAGTCTCTCTCAAGCAACCCTGCAACCAAATAACAAAGAGTCTGTTGTGTCCCCAACACACCCAATACAATGGTAAATTGTATAGGTGCACTAGTTCGGTATATGGATAGTAGATAAAGGTTTTTGTAATTTGAAAATATAAAAACAGCAAGGTAGCTAATGATAAAAGTGAGCATAAACGGTATTGCAATGCTAGGAAACAAGGCCTAGGGTTCATACTTTCGCTAGTGCAAGTCCTCTCAACAATACTAACATAATTGGATCACATAACTATCCCTCAACATGCAACAAAGAGTTACTCCAAAGTCACTAATAGCGGAGAATGAACGAAGAGATTATGGTAGGGTACGAAACCACCTCAAAGTTATTCTTTCCAATCAATCCGTTGGGCTATTCCTATAGATGTCACAAACAGCCCTAGAGTTCGTACTAGAATAACACCTTAAGATACAAATCAATCAAAACCCTAATGTCACCTAGATACTCCAATGTCACCTCAAGTATCCGTGGGTATGATTATACGATATGCATCACACAATCTCAGATTCAACTATTCAACCAACACAAAGGACCTCAAAGAGTGCCCCAAAGTTCTACCGGAGAATCACGACGAAAACGTGTGCCAACCCCTATGCATAGGTTCATGGGCGGAACCCGCAAGTTGATCACCAAAACATACATCAAGTGAATCACATGATATCCCATTGTCACCACAGATATCCATGGCAAGACATACATCAAGTGTTCTCAAGTCTTTAAAGACTCAATCCGATAAGATAACTCCAAAGGGGAAACTCAATTCATTACAAGAGAGTAGAGGGGGGAAGAAACATCATAGGATCCAAATATAATAGCAAAGCTCGCGATACATCAAGATCGTATCATCTCAAGAACACGAGAGAGAGAGAGAGAGGGAGAGAGAGAGAGATCAAACACATAGCTACTGGTACATACCCTCAGCCCTGAGGGAGAACTACTCCCTCCTCGTCATGGAGAGCACCGGGATGATGAAGATGGCCACCGGTGAGGGTTCCCCCTCCGGCAGGGTGCCAGAACAGGGTCTCGATTGGTTTTTGGTGGCTACGGAGGCTTCTGGCGGCGGAACTCCCGATCTATGTTGCGTTCTGGAAGTTTTAGGTCACGTGGGTATATATGGGTGCAGGGAGGACGTCGGAGGAGCCACGGGGGTCCCACGAGACAGGGGGCGCGCCCTAAGGGGGCGCCCCCCACCCTCATGAGCACCTCGTGTCTCCCCTGACGTGGGGTCCAAGTCCATCAGGTGTGTTTCCTTCCAAAAATAACTTCTCCAGTTGATTTCGTTCCGTTTCGACTCCGTCTGATATTCCTTTTCTTTGAAACACTGAAATAGGCATAAAACAGCAAATCTGGGCTGGGCCTACGGTTAATAGGTTAGTCCCAAAAGTAATATAAAAGTGGAAAATGAATCCCAATATTGCCTAAAACAGTAGATAATATAGCATGGAGCAATCAAGAATTATAGATACATTGGAGACGTATCAAGCATCCCCAAGCTTAATTCCTGCTCGTCCTCGACTAGGTAAATGATAAAAAAGAATTTTTGATGCGGAGTGCTAGTTTTCATAATTACAATGTAATTCTTCTTACTTGTGATATGAATATTCAGATCCATAAGATTCAAGACAAAAGTTCATATTGACGTAAAAATAATAATACTTCAAGCATACCAACTAAGCAATTATGTCTTCTCAAAATAACATGGCCAAATAAAGTTATCCCTACAAAATCATATAGTCTGGCTATGCTCCATCTTCACCACACAAAATATTTAAATCATGCACAACCCCGATGACAAGCCAAGCAATTGTTTCATACTTTTGATGTTCTCAAACTTTTTCAATCTTCACGCAATACATGAGCGTGAGCCATGGATATATCACTATAGGTGGAATAGAATGGTGGTTGTGGAGAAGACAAAAAGGAGAAGATAGTCTCACATCAACTAGGCGTATCAACGGGCTATGGAGATGCCCATTAATAGATATCAATGTGAGTGAGTAGGGATTGCCATGCAACGGATGCACTAGAGCTATAAATGTATGAAAGCTCAACAAAAGAAACTAAGTGGGTGTGCATCCAACTTGCTTGCTCACGAAGACCTAGGGCACTTGAGGAGGCACATTTTTGCAATATACAAGCCAAGTTCTATAATGAAAGATTCCCACTAGTATATGGAAGTGACAACATATGAGACTCTCTATATGAAGAACATGGTGCTACTTTGAAGCACAATATATGAGACTTGCTATATCATGGTGCTACTTTGAAGCACAAGTGTGGAAAAAGGATAGTAGCATTGTCCCTTTTATTTATTTATTTATTTTATTTGGCCTTTCTTTTTTTTGGCCTTTATTTTTTATGGCATTTCTATCTTTTTTGGGACAATGCTCTATTGAATGATGATCATCACACTTCTATTTATTTACAACTCAATGATTACAACTTGATACTAGAACAAAGTATGACTCTATATGAATGCCTCCGGCGGTGTACCGGGATGTGCAATGATGCATGAGTGACATGTATGAAAGAATTATGAACGGTGGCTTTGCCACCAATACTATGTCAACTACATGATCATGCTAGCAATATGACAATGATGAATGTGTCATGATAACTGGATGGTGGAAAGTTGCATGGCAGTATATCTCGGAATGGCTATGGAAATGCCATAATAGGTAGGTATGGTGGCTGTTTTGAGGAAGGTATATGGTGGGTTTATGGTACCGGCGAAAGTTGCGCTGTACTAGAGAGGCTAGCAATGGTGGAAGGGTGAGAGTGCGTATAATCCATGGACTCAACATTAGTCATAAAGAACTCACATACTTATTGCAAAAATCTACAAGTTATCAAAGCAAAGTATTACACGCATGCTCCTAGGGGGATAGATTGGTAGGAAAAGACCATCGCTCGTCCCCGACCGCCACTCATAAGGAAGACAATCAATAAATAAATCATGCTCCGACTTCGTCACATAATGGTTCACCATACGTGCATGCTACGGGAATCACAAACTTCAACACAATTATTTCTCAAATTCACAACTAACGGTTCACCATACGTGCATGCTACGGGAATCACAAACTTCAACACAAGTATTTCTCAAATTCACAACTACTCAACTAGCATGACTCTAATATGACCATCCTCATATCTCAAAACAATCATCAAGTATCAAACTTCTCTTAGTATTCAACACACTCATAAGAGAATTTTATTATTCTTGAATACCTAGCATATTAGGATTTTAAGAAAATTACCATGCTATTTAAGACTCTCAAAATAATCTAAGTGAAGCATGAGAGTTCATCTATTTATTCAAAAATAAAACTACGACCATGCTCTAAAAGATATAAGTGAAGCACTAGAGCAAATGACAAACTACTCCGAAAGATATAAGTAAAGATCAATGAGTAGTCGAATAATTATGCAACTATGTGAAAACTCTCTAACATTTAATAATTTCAGATCTTGGTATTCTATTCAAACAGCAAGCAAAGCAAAATAAAATGACATCTAAGAATATCAAACATCATGTGAAGAAGCAAAAGCTTAGGATCAACCGAAACTAACCGATAGTTGTTGAAGAAGAAAGGTGGGATGCCAACCGGGGCATCCCCAAGCTTAGATGCTTGAGACATCTTGAAATATTATCTTGGGGTGCCTTGGGCATCCCCAAGCTTGAGCTTTTGTGTCTCCTTAATTCCTCTCATATCACGGTCTCCCTAAATCTCAAAAGCTTCATCCACACAAAACTCAACAAGGACTCGAGAGATAAGTTAGTATAAACCATTGCAAAAATATTATCATACTCTACTGTGGCAAATCACTAAAATTATTATTCAAAATTGCATACTAAATGCATCTGCATATTTAATAGTCCTATCCTCAAATAGAATCATTAAAGAAGCAAACATAACAGCAATCTGCCTAAACAGGACAGTCTGTAAAGAATGCAGCAACATCCATACTTCCCTAGCTCAAAAAATCATGAAATAAAATTCCCACTGTTGTAAATTTATCAGAGCTTAATATGCAAAAGGTTTAAACACTTTATCACATTCTGACTTTTCTAGGGAATTATTGCAACAGCGGTAAACATTTTGTTTTCAAACAGCAACATGTGGACTTCTAAAATAGGCATAGTAAAGGCTATCAATGCCACTTTTATTGAAATAAAAGATGCAAAACATTGTTATAAATAACAGCAAGCAAACCCTAACAAAATAAATTGACACTCCAAGCAAAACACATATCATGTGGTGAATAAAAATATAGCTCCAAGTAAAGTTACCGATGAACGAAGACGAAAGAGGGGATGCCTTCCGGGGCATCCCCAAGCTTAGGCTCTTGGATATCCTTGAATATTACCTTGGGGTGCCTTGGGAATCCCCAAGCTTAGGCTCTTGCCACTCCTTATTCCATAGTCCATCGAATCCTTACCCAAAACATGAAAACTTCAAAACACAAAACTTGAAGTAGAAAACTCGTGAGCTCCGTTAGCGAAAGAAAACAAAAGACCACTTCAAGGTACTGTAATGAACACATTCTTTATTTATACGGGTGTTATACCTACTGTATTCCAACTTATGTATGGTTTATAAACTATTTTACTAGCCATAGATTCATCAAAATAAGCAAACAACACACGAAAAACAGAATCTGTCAAAACAGAACAGTCTGTAGTAATCTGTAGCTAGCGCAAGATCTGGAACCTCGAAAATTCTAAAATAAATTTCTGGATGTGAGTAATTTATCTATTAATCATCTGAAAAAAGAATTAACTAAATAGCACTCTCCAAATAAAAATGGCAGCAATTCTCGTGAGCGCTAAAGTTTCTGTTTTTTACAGCATGATCAACAAGACTTTCCCCAAGTCTTCCCAAAGGTTCTATGTCGGTGTACTAGAGTAGGGGTACCTTAGTATCCCGAACTTGTGCACGGGCAGTCGCAGCATCCCGCGGCAAGGCTTGCCGGGTGACCGCCAAGTTCCTCCGTGGTTCCTTTGGAGCCATTCAAGAACAAAGTGTCCAAGTCAAGAAGAACAAGACCCCGGCAAGAGGAGCTTGCCGGGAAAGCCACTCAAGGCATTTCAAGAAACTTGCCGCGACGCGCCATGCGTCCCGGCAAGGCCCGGTGAGCGACAAGCTCCCGAACACGACAAGACGACGACCGCGGCGAGGAGCTTGCCGCGGGAAACCCCCACTCCGTGCCCGCGCTCCAGCACACCCGCCAACGTGTCGCTCTAGGACCCTCCCAAGCACACGTGGCAGGAGGCCGTGCAGCTAGGGGTGCGAGGTGGCAAGCAGGCGCTGACAAGATAACCATCGTGGCAAACGGTGGCGTCCATAGCGGTCTCTTTCGGTACTGTTTAGGCGACACAGACGGGCAATTAATGCCCTTGTCCCCTGCCGTCAGGGTTAGGTATGATACACTGTAGCAGGTAGCTGTGCCTACCACAGCACCTTTCCATTTTTGCCCTTTACCTCCGTTGCCACCTGTGGGTAACCCCTTGAGCATATAAAAGGAGGCCCGTGTGCAATGTAGAGGGGGGTTAGCCAGTTCGAACACTCACGCTCGGTCTTGCTAGCTGCCGGTGTGTACTGTAGTACTCCGCGCTCCCGAGCTAGAAATCAATACAAAACCACAAAGCAGGAGTAGGGTTTTACGCATCCGTGCGGCCCGAACCTGGGTAAATCGCTCACGTGCTTCGCGTCGTCCTGCTCTTTGCGCGACCTCCGCCCCCGCCGAACCGAAAGGGACCCGGTCCGCCGGTCCCATAGGTGCCCGTGGATCAGCACCCCGGCATCTCTGGCGCGCCAGGTAGGGGGTTTCCCGCGGCTTTCCGCTAGCACCTCTCCTGCTCCCCTTTCTCTCATTCGCCATGGAGAAAGGGAACTCGTAGCTAGTTGCACCCTTACTTTGTTTCGAGTCCGCTCAACAACTTAAGTGAGCTGCTAGCGCCCTTACTTTGCCTCGAGTCCGCTCAGCAACTTAAGTGAGCCGCTAGCGCCCTTACTTTGTTTCGAGTCCGCTCAGCAACTTAAGTGAGCTGCAACTAGTTGCGACAAGGTTTCTTGCCGGTAGCGGCACAGACCCTTACCGGGTGAAACGAGTCACTAGGCCTGGTGCTGTCCGCCTTGAGACCGAAGATGGCATTCCGGTGAGCAACTCCTGGAACATTGAGCATCTTCGTAAGTTTTACCCGTAAGGCGCGGTTGACGGAACCTGTTCCGGCAACCACTTTTTGTACAAGTCTTGCCGCTGTTGCATGTAATCCTTTGTACAAAGTCGGGCGCAGATCCCGTGCATAAGTAAACCTCATGTGCTCCGCACATTTTGTCAATTTTATGCTTTCTATTTTCTAGCATATATGATCTGACACTTTGTGCAGCACCTACTCCACGGTAAGCAATAACGAGCCATAAAGCTCCATATCTGTATTGTCTCTTCTTCCTTTTGAAAGCAAGGTTCCCCTCGCCCACAAGTTTGCCGGGGGGAAAGGAGAAGACGATGGATGGTATGGGCCAGGCGTCGTTCAAGAAAGTTTCGCCTTGCCGAGAAGCAAACAGCAGAAAAGCTAAGTTGCCAAAGTTTGAGCAATCAAATTTTTTAAATTTTAAGTTATCTCCCTTGAACGACCACACTTTGTATGGGAAACCTGTGCGCGGAGGAACCAACTCGTAGCTAGATGCGCCCTTACTTTGTTTCGAGTCCGCTCAACAACTTAAGTGAGCTGCTAGCGCCCTTACTTTGCTTCGAGTCTGCTCAGCAACTTAAGTGAGCCGCTAGCGCCCTTACTTTGTTTCGAGTTCGCTCAGCGACTTAAGTGAGCTGCAACTAGTTGCGACAAGGTTTCTTGCCGGTAGCGGCACCGCCAGCAGGCTACTGACGTTCCGCACTCAGCGCTCGCGGCTCAGGTGCCTGCGCCGGCAAGTTCCCTAAAAGCGTAGGGCAAAAACGTACAAAGGGAGGAATCAAGTAAAGGGAGTAACGTTGCAGTCATTGCCCAGAATCAAGTTACATTACAAAGATAGCTTGTCGCAGCTCTAACAGATTGTTTCCATGACATGATGGGCAGCGACAAGAAAAGAAGAAATGGGCGGCCTAATCTACGCGATCGCCTTCGACCCACTTGATCCCGCTCACCTTGTCCACAATGGGTGCGACAAGGGCCTTGAGCTCCTCCAGATCAGCTTCTGGCGGCAAGGACCTGAGGATGTTGGTGAGGCGGAGGCCCGGATTGCGGAAGGCCACCTTCATCAACACTTTCTCGAGGGCTCCTGCGCAGATCTCGCGCGACTCGTCAGCTAGTTGCTTGGGGATCCTCTCTCGGAGTCGCTGAAGGGCCGTCGCCACGCCCTTGAAGAACAGGACGAGCTTAGCGCTGGGCTGGAGGTTGTCGTCGGAGGGATACCCAAGATCTCCCATCCCCAGCTGCGCCAGCTCCTTGTCGATATCTGTGGCGGCGTTCACCAGACTCTCCGTCCAGAGCGTCACAGTCTCCCTGAAGGTGTTCTGGGTGGTGGCAGCGCTCTCCAGCAGCGCCTTGTCGGCCTTGATTTCCTCCTTCAAGGCCGCCTCCCGCTTCTTGGCGCTGTCCAGAGTCTTGGTCAAAGTGGTTAGCTTCAACTCAAGATCCACGTTGGAGGCCTTGGCGACGCTGAGCTCCTTGCCCTTCTCGGAGAGATCGGCCTCCAGCCGCGCCACCTTCGTCTTCAACTCCTCCTTGGCGGTCTTGGCGGCGGCGGCGGCGTCCTCCGCTCACTTGAGGGCTCCGCCAAATTTCTCCTCGCGCGAGGCAAGCTCCTCCTCGTGGGCGTCGAGATTGACCTTCCGTTGCGCCAGCTCGCCCTCTTCCGCAGCTAGCTTCACAGCGGCAAGTCGCTGGCTCTCTTCGGCTTCAGCCTTCTCGAGGAGGAAGACCTTCCGCGCTTCAGCGAGCTGCTCCCGCTCCTCCGCCAGGGATCGGAGGGCTTCCCGGTGGAAACCCCCGAGCTCTTCCGCGCGCTTTTCAATGTCTTCTCCCGCCTTCGCGACAAGCGCCTCGCGGGACTCCAGCTTGGCTTGTCGCGCGCGGTAGAGCGACATCAACCTGCGCAGCAGTCGCTCTTCTTCGGGCTCGTTGCCGCTGCTTGGCGTGTCGACCAGCTTCAGCCCCGCGGAGGCGAGCACTTCTCCGTCGAAGACCTCCCCCTCGACCGGCGCTCTGGAGCTTGATGCCCAGGGAAGATTGATGAAGACGTCGTCGCCGGCCTTCAAATAAACGCCCGGCTGGGGATCCTTGGAACTTGGCGCTGCGGCTTCGGCGGATGGGTCAGCGGTCGGCGTAGCGCTTGGCGCTCCTGCGGCCTCTGGGCCGTCAGTACGATCGCCAGAATCCTCGCCAGTTGCTGCGGCGTCAGCCTTGGCGGCCTCTGCGCCGATGGCGTCTCCAGCACCGGCAGCTTCGTCAGCGGCGGCCTCTGTCTCCATCTGCTCCGCAGCGGATGGACCTGACGGCCGGAAAAGGGGAGAAGAGTCAAACAGAATCCAGCAGAAACTCATAAAGATCAAGAAAAGAAGGATCCAAGAGAAGTTTTGAAGCAAGGGGAGAACCTGCACCAGGCTCTGCGGTCGTGGTCTCCGTGGTCGGGGGGCCGCTGGCGCTGTCCCTCGCCGGAGAACCCTCCCTTGCCGGAGACTTCTCCCTCACCGGGAAGCCTTCCCTCGCCGGAGAACCCTCCCTTGCCGGAGACTTCTCCCTCACCGGGAAGCCTTCCCTTGCCGGAGAATTCTTCCTTGTCGGGGGATTCTCCCTTGGCTCTTGGTGGGGCTGCTCGGCTCCTACACAAGTCAACAAGCAGATATCAGCAAAGACAAGTACCCATGCGCGCCTCGCCGCGGAAAATAATTCACACACTTACGCTGGGGGCTGCCATGGAGGAAAGTCGCCAGCTCCGGCAAGGTTGTCTCGGGCGCGCCACCTGTTGTCGCAGTGGGCTCGTCCTCGATGATGACCGCCGGGGCCTTAGCTCTCTTTGCCGCTCTTGGGCCAGAGTCCTAAAGAGGAACAGATTCAGGGAAAAGCAAGTGAGAAACAAGACCAACAGCAAGAGTTGAAGAAATGCAAGTACAACAAGAGAAGCTTACTCTTCTTCTTCTTCCTCGTCGGAGCTTAACGCGGAGAAGTCGAAGCCTGGCGCGCGCCTGGCGCGAGGAGGCGGAGGAGAAGCTTCCCTTGGCCGCTTGGCGGGAGCAGTGGCGGCGGACTGAGACGACCCCGCTCCGGCTGTTGGCGCGGCGTCAGTAGCGGCAGGGACTGAAGCGGTGGTCCGGCTAGACTCCGCTCCAGTTGCCGTCGTAGCATGAGGCGCTCCCGCGGCAACGGTGTTTGCCGTGGTCGAGCGTGTCACGCGGCGTGGCGACTGTTGGCCCGCTTGCCTCTCCGCCACATCACCAACCTTGCGGAGGCGCCTTCTTGGTGGAGATGGAGGCTCTGCTTCTGGTGAGCTGTCTGGAGACGAGGTGGAAGAAGAGTCGATTTGCAACGAGCCGCTCGTGTCCTTGGCGGGCTCGCTCGGCTCAGCTCCTTGCCCGGCAAGCCCCTTCTTGCCGGCAGGCTCCCCTCGCTCGGCACGGCTTGCCGCTTCTGCTGCATCGGCCTCCTCCGCAGTGAACCCGAACTCGCCCGCGGCTGCGGCTGCCGCTGCCTCCTCCAGCCTAGTGGCGATGAGCGCCATCTCCGCATCCGTGGTGTCGCGGGTGAGGCCGTCCTTCTCGTCGAGGCGGATTGGCACTTCCGCCAAGTCGTCAAAGAATTGCTGCACGACCTCGTCTGCGGGCTCCTGCCAAGTTGGCACGATCCCGTGCGAGTCGCACTCCGGCATCATTGCACGGATGCGGTCGAGCACGGAATTGTTGCACAAAGGCACGACGCCCCCCGGCAACCTGAACACCTCGGGATGCTGGGGGTCATATTTGAACAGCTCCTGCAGCATCGCATTGAGCTCCAGGACTGTGAAGTTGTAATTGAGGCCTGGCCGCAGCCTCATGATGTCTGCCGCGTTCTTGAACTCCCAAGTGGGCCTCCCCCGTTCCTGCAGGGGGGCGATGCGGCGGCGAAGGAAGTCTGCGCCAACAGCGCCAACAGTAAGCCCGGCAAGCCTGAGGCGCAGGATCCTGGTGACGGCAATTCTCAGCCTGCCGTCTTCCGGGGCCATGTCGCTCCAATCGCTGCCGCGTGCTACAGGGGTTTTGCGCCGGGTGGTGAATGGCAGCGGATCCTCTTCGTCAATCTAGCACCAATCCGCTCTCCACTCCTCCCACTTGCCGCGGAACTCTCCCTCCAGATAGGTCTCCTTCTTGCCGGCCCTTGAGATCCAGGCAATCCCACCAGATAGAGGCTCTCCTCTCTCTACTTGGGGTATGAAGAAGTGGCGGAAGAGGGCTACGTTGGGAAGGACTCCGACATAGTTTTCGCAGAGGTGTGCGAAAACTGCCATTGTCAGGACAGCGTTGGGGGTGAAGTCAAGGAGATGGAATCCATAGGTGTTCATGATGTCACAGAAGAAATCTGAGAAGGGCGGACAGAGCCCGCAGTAGAAGAACAGAGCAAAAAAGGGGTATCCGTTCGGAGCCTTCTTCCAAGCAATGGCGGGGAGTACCTTTGTGCGCGGATGCGCGCGCGTCTTCGCCGACCAGAAGAGGTAGCACTTCTCCCTCAGCTCCTTCGCGGCAAGCTTGGGGGGGAAACTGCCCGCTCCTTCCGCAGCGCCGCGAGCCGCTGCACCTCGGTCGACTTCACGGCCTTCCCCTTGTCGGCTTTCGGAGCCATGGCGGAAGCAGTGGAGAAGGCCGACGGCGTTGGTGATGCTGGTGACAATGGGGGACGGGGCGCTGCTCTCTCTCTCTCTGCTCTGGGAAGGCGAGGGAGCGGCGGAGGTTTCTGAGAATGGAAACAGCAGCGGGCGAATGTGCGAACTGCCACCATTTCCTCTGCTGATAAAGGGGGAGGGGGCGGACGTTCCGCATTTCCGAATAAAATAACCACCCACGATCTCGCCCACGACGCCGCATTCAACGCACGCCGTTCAGGGAGGGCGCGGTGGATACAGGGTAAGACACGGCGTAACCTAGGCCGCGTGTGCCCGTGCACTGTTTTGGGCCTGGTCCAACAGCGCTCGGCACCGTGTATGGCCCAGGCCCGGGGGCTCCTGTCGGTACTAGAGTAGGGGTACCTTAGTATCCCGAACTTGTGCACGGGCAGTCGCAGCATCCCGCGGCAAGGCTTGCCGGGTGACCGCCAAGTTCCTCCGTGGTTCCTTTGGAGCCATTCAAGAACAAAGTGTCCAAGTCAAGAAGAACAAGACCCCGGCAAGAGGAGCTTGCCGGGAAAGCCACTCAAGGCATTTCAAGAAACTTGCCGCGACGCGCCACGCGTCCCGGCAAGGCCCGGTGAGCGACAAGCTCCCGAACACGACAAGACGACGACCGCGGCGAGGAGCTTGCCGCGGGAAACCCCCACTCCGTGCCCGCGCTCCAGCACACCCGCCAACGTGTCACTCTAGGACCCTCCCAAGCACACGTGGCAGGAGGCCGTGCAGCTAGGGGTGCGAGGTGGCAAGCAGGCGCTGACAAGATAACCATCATGGCAAACGGTGGCGTCCATAGCGGTCTCTTTCGGTACTGTTTAGGCGACACAGACGGGCAATTAATGCCCTTGTCCCTTGCCGTCAGGGTTAGGTATGATACACTGTAGCAGGTAGCTGTGCCTACCACAGCACCTTTCCATTTTTGCCCTTTACCTCCGTTGCCACCTGTGGGTAACCCCTTGAGCATATAAAAGGAGGCCCGTGTGCAACGTAGAGGGGGGTTAGCCAGTTCGAACACTCACGCTCGGTCTTGCTAGCCGCCGGTGTGTACTGTAGTACTCCGCGCTCCCGAGCTAGAAATCAATACAAAACCACAAAGCAGGAGTAGGGTTTTACGCATCCGTGCGGCCCGAACCTGGGTAAATCGCTCGCGTGCTTCGCCTCGACCTGCTCTTTGCGCGACCTCCGCCCCCGCCGAACTGAAAGGGACCCGGTCCGCCGGTCCCATAGGTGCCCGTGGATCAGCACCCCGGCATTCTACTTGGCACAAACACTAATTAAACAAATAAAACCACATCTAACCAGAGGCTAGATGAATTATTTATTACTAAACAGGAACAAAAAGCAAGGAACTAAAATAAAATTGGGTTGTCTCCCAACAAGCGCTATCGTTTAATGCCCCTAGCTAGGCATGATGATTTCAATGATGCTCACATAAAGGATAAGAATTGTAACATAAAGAGAGCATCATGAAGAATATGACTAGCACATTTAAGTCTAACACACTTCCTATGCATAGGGATTTTGTGAGCAAACAACTTGTGGGATCAACTTGCATAGGAAGGTAAAACAAGCCTAACTTCAAAATTTTAAGCACATAGAGAGGAAAGTTGATATTATTGCAATTCCTACAAGCATATATTCCTCCCTCATAATAATTTTCAGTAGCATCATGAATGAATTCAACAATATAACCAGCACCTAAATAATTCTTTTCATGATCTACAAGCATAGAAAATTTACTACTCTCCACATAAGCAAAATTCTTCTCATCAATAGTAGTGGGAGCAAACTCAACAAAATGATTATCATGTGAGGCATAATCCAATTGAAAACTAAAATCATGATCACAGGTTTCATGGATATCATTATTCTTTATAGAATACAAGTCATCACAATAATAATCATAGATAGGAGGCATGCTTTCATCATAATAAATTTGCTCATCAAAACTTGGGGGACAAAAAATATCATCTTCATCAAACATAGCTTCCCCAAGCTTGTGGCTTTGCATATCATTAGCATCATGTATATTCAAGGAATTCATACTAACAACATTGCAATCATGCCCATCATTCAAATATTTAGTGCCAAACATTTTATAGATTTCTTCTTCTAGCACTTGAGCACAATTTTCCTTTCCATCATACTTACGAAAAATATTAAAAAGGTGAAGCGTATGAGACAAACTCAATTCCATTTTTTGTAGTTTTATTTTATAAACTAAACTAGTGATAAAACAAGAAACTAAAATACTTGATTGCAAGATCTAAAGATATACCTTCAAGCACTCACCTCCCCGGCAACAGCGCTAGAAAAGATCTTGATGTCTATTACACAACCTTCTTCTTGTAGACGTTGTTGGGCCTCCAAGTGCAGAGGTTTGTAGGACAGTAGCAAATTTCCCTCAAGTGGATGACCTAAGGTTTATCAATCCGTAGGAGGCGTAGGATAAAGATGGTCTCTCTCAAGCAACCCTGCAACCAAATAACAAAGAGTCTCTTGTGTCCCCAACACACCCAATACAATGGTAAATTGTATTGGTGCACTAGTTCGGCGAAGAGATGGTGATACAAGTGGTATATGGATAATAGATAAAGGTTTTTGTAATCTGAAAATATAAAAACAGCAAGGTAACTAATGATAAAAGTGAGCGTAAACGGTATTGCAATGATGGTAAACAAAGGCCTAGGGTTCATACTTTCACTAGTGCAAGTCCTCTCAACAATACTAACATAATTGGATCATAAAACTATCCCTCAACATGCAACAAAGAGTCACTCCAAAGTCACTAATAGCGGAGAACGAACGAAGAGATTATGGTAGGGTATGAAACTACCTCAAAGTTATTCTTTCCAATCAATCCGTTGGGCTATTCCTATAGGTGTCACAAACAGCCCTAGAGTTCGTACTAGAATAACACCTTAAGACACAAATCAACCAAAACCCTAATGTCACCTAGATACTCCAATGTCACCTCAAGTATCCGTGGATATGATTTTACGATATGCATCACACAATCTCAGATTCAACTATTCAACCAACACAAAGGACCTCAAAGAGTACCCCAAAGTTCTACCGGAGAATCACGACGAAACCCACAAGTTGATCACCAAAACATACATCAAGTGAATCACGTGATATCCCATTGTCACCACAGATATCCATGGCAAGACATACATCAAGTGTTCTCAAGTCTTTAAAGACTCAATCCGATAAGATAACTCCAAAGGGGAAACTCAATTCATTACAAGAGAGTAGAGGGGGGAAGAAACATCATAGGATCCAAATATAATAGCAAAGCTCGCGATACATCAAGATCGTATCATCTCAAGAACACGAGAGAGAGAGAGAGAGAGAGAGAGATCAAACACATAGCTACTGGTACATACCCTCAGTCCCGAGGGAGAACTACTCCCTCCTCATCATGGAGAGCACCGGGATGATGAAGATGGCCACTGGTGAGGGTTCCCCCCTCCGACAGGGTGCCGGAACAGGGTCCCGATTGGTTTTTGGTGGCTACGGAGGCTTCTGGCGGCGGAACTCCCGATCTATCTTGCGTTCTGGAAGTTTTAGGTCACGTGGGTATATATGGGTGCAGGGAGGACCTCGGAGGAGCCACGGGGGTCCCATGAGACAGGGGGCGCGCCCTAGGGGGGGGGCGCCCCCCACCCTCATGAGCACCTCGTGTCGCCCCTAACGTGGGGTCCAAGTCCATCAGGTGTGTTTCCTTCCAAAAATAACTTCTCCAGTTGATTTCGTTCCGTTTCGACTCCGTCTGATATTCCTTTTCTTCGAAACACTGAAATGGGCATAAAACAGCAAATCTGGGCTGGGCCTCCGGTTAATAGGTTAGTCCCAAAAGTAGTATAAAAGTGGAAAATAAAGCCCAATATTGCCTAAAACAATAGATAATATGGCATGGAGCAATCAAAAATTATAGATACGTTGGAGACGTATTAGGAGCAGCTTGTAGCAACTCATCATATAGCAGCAGCAACTCATAGCAATTCATCATATAGCAGCAACAGCAGCAGCTCATAGCAACTCATCATACAGCACCAGCAGCTCATAGCAATTCATCATATACCAGCAGCAGTAGCAGCTCATAGCAATGCATCATATAGCAGCAGAAGCGACTCATAGCAATTCATTGTATAGTGGATCAGAATAAAAATTTGGCAAAAAAATCAGAGGAGATCCTCACCTTGTTGGATGAGCTCATCCTTCAACAGCACCTCAAGGTCATGGCCTGCGAGGAGGGGAGGGGGAATAAGGTGCCTTCTGCCATAGTGTGGCATCAGCCGTAGTTGTGCAGCGCCCGCCGGAGTAGTGCGTTGGATGAACCACAGTGGAGCAGCTGCTGGAGACAATGAGAATGAGGGGCGGCGCCAGAGGGAGGAGCAGCCATGGAGATTTGCCCCTACCCGCCAGCCATGTAGCCTAGCTGGACATAGCATCGTCGAGGACCAGGCCAGATGGGACCAGTGGCGACGGCTCGCTGGAGGAACCCTAGTGCCGCGGGTAGGGGATTGAGGTAGAGGGAAAGGGGAGAGGAGATGCAAGCGGGCAGGGCAATGAATGCTTGTGTGTTTGTTTTTACTTGAGGGTCAGGTGTGACACGGGCGTCAGCAGTTGCATTTTGAGTGTAATATAGGCAGACAACAGAGTCATTTCACTATTCCCCTTCCCTTCAATTTTTAGTGAGGTTCTACCCGAAACACCCCCCTCCAAAGCGAAATTAGTTAAGCCCAAGCCCATAACTCAAAAATGACTTCTTTACATCTTTTATGGCTTATTTTGACAATATGCCCTGAAAAGGCGGAATCGAACTGGCCCTTAACCTGCAATTCAATTGTGCGTGCAATGATGAATCACTCCTGCCTGCTATCTATACATTTAGGCATCATCATACATGGCATAACCTAATACATGTGCATTCCATTGTAGAATCTGGAATATGCAATGTTTATGTTAGTTCATACGTTGCACATGATGTTTAAATGCCCCTTAAATCTGGTCAGTTAACTGATGGTCTTTAAGCCTCCTTCTTTGCTTCTTTTCTTGATATGTAAGATTTGCTCACACATCTGTTCAGTTACTTGTTTGCATCAGCCAGCCATACTATGACTGTTTGCTTTGATTACTTGCTGTTCTTGACCTAACACTCTAACAGAGCTTGCCAACGATTTATACACTAAGGGTTGCTGTAGTGGGGCCTTATCTAACTCATAGGTGACATACAGGTTTGACTGTACACTACAGTAGGCTCTCCAAGAGTACCTGGAGATCCAGTTCGAAGGTATGCCTAGTTTTTACATAGTGCAGACATAGTAAATGCTCATTTCATTGTGTGCAAGTGCAAGAGATGCGGCATGTTTCATTATGTGGTGTTGTTTTGTTATAATCTCATCCTTTTGTGTTCACAGACTGGAAAGTATGCATATTTATCTTCCAAGGAGACGAGTAACCAGTTTGTGTCACCTTGCGGAGGGGGTGCAATGAAGATAAGATTGAGGATTTCCAAGTACAAGATGTTAGGAAGGAGCCTTGCAAGAGAAGTAGGAGTTGCGCTGAGCCTCTTCAACCTGCTAAGGTAAGTCACTGTATGCAACTCAACAGTTCAATTCCTTGTTTGTTTCAGGCATAGTTAATTTTCTCTTTTCAATTGCTTTATTTGTCCTCAGTTAATGAGATGCCCAAATAATCATGCCCGATGTTCGGTACTTGTATCACTATTAGTTGACATAATTAAAGGCCTTACCATTTAATTACTCTGCCGAAGTGTGCCTGAAGCTTTGAAGTCTATTAACCAACTATTATTGCATGAGGCTCACAATCTAGTTTATACTACACTAATGATTGCATAGTTTTGCCTGCTGTAGTATGTTTGTATGAAACCCTCTGCTATTCATTATGCTCCCTAAGACTTTAATTGAGGTAGAGAATGGCCAATTGCTTGCTTACTTATACGCAATGTGCTGTCTAAATTTGTAACTTGTCTGTGTTTTCGATTGGGCCCCAACATCATGCTCCTCTGGTGAGCTAAGAGGGATTTCTGTATGCAGGCTACACAGACTATCTTTTTTATAATTTTTAAAATATCATCTGCTTATGCTTCATGACGTGTAACATTTTTTTTGAAAGTGACATGTAACATTATTGTTACTCCTGTTTTGCCATGTAGTACAAAATAGTGTCTTGTTCGCTTCACTGTTGTAACTATATTTTTGCCCTAGTCATGTGTACTTACAGAAACATTTCAGGATGAAGTGACATCAACACAAAGATCTGCGAGCAGTGCGGCATGGACGTTACCGAATGATTATGGATTGGAATTGGAATGTGTTGATGTTCTCGAGCATCAACTATAGGTGGCAAGACAATGTGTACATGATTGTCAACGTATAATCAACAAGTTGAGACTGGACATGCAGGTATTAGATGCAGGAGTCAAAAAAATGAAACAAGACACTGGGGTAACCATGAAGGAATTGGAGATTTTGCAGACTGAAATTTGTGCTATCTGAATCCGGCCAATCCTATTTTCTGAAGAGATTCTAGTTCAAATGGAGTTAAGTAGATGCGCGTCCATGATGTATGAGTTGTATTTGCCCAGTGTATGTAATTTGCTGTTTGTGTATGCTTTATTATCACCTATGCCAAACCATAATGCCCAGTGGGTATAATCGGCTATAATTTCTTTATTGTATAGTGTAGGATTATTCTACCTTTATATGCCTTGATCTCTTTGTTGTATAGTGTATGCTTTTTAGAGGTGATAGTATTGAGTAGGATAATTCTTTGAATATGCTATATCATTCAAACGGGGGCCAACTCGCCCGACCATGGCCCTTCACGGGTCGTTGAATCCGTGGGCCTTCTATGTCTCGTAGGATCCATGGGCCTTCTACGTCTCGTAGGATCCATGGGCCTTGTACGTCTCGTAGGATCCATGGGCCTTGTACGTCTCGTAGGATCCATGGGCCTTCTACGTCTCGTAGGATCCTTGGGCCGCCGACTCATTTATGGGTCTTGTACGGGCCTTTAATGGGTCATAGACGGGCCTTTAATGGAAATCGTACGTTTTATGGGCTGACCATAACGGGCCGTTAATAGGCCGTATTTGGTGATGCTATGAAAATGGCCCAACAGACTAATGGTCCACAAACGGGCCGACTGTAACGATGGGCTGAATTTGGCCCACAAGCAGAAAATGACAGTAACGGGTCGTAAGTAACCGAATGCTGCAAATGAGTCCAAGAATAAATGGGCCCTCGGAAGGCCAAAAGTTAACTTGGGCTGGAAACGGTCCAATGGAATAACGGGTCGTTAATGGGTATAAAGTGATACACTGTTAATTACGGGCCAGTTTCACCACCGGCCGTTAATGGGTGTAAAGTAATACAATGTTCATTACGGGCCAGTTTCAGCACGGGCCGCTAATGGGCCAAGAGTTACAAAGGGCCTCATATGGGCTGAAAGACGTCATGGGCTATACATGGGCCAGAAGTGAAAACGGGCTGGAATCATATTGGATGGACCAGATGACGCTACTAGGCCTAATTCGGATAGGGCGTAACGGGCGTTGGGTTAACGGCTGTAAATGGGCTATATGCGAATAGGCCGTTAACAGGCTTTCCATGGGCCGGCCCGCCAGCTTTTGACCAAGTCAAACGGGCCGACCTTTTCACAGGAATGGGCCACTGTTGGGCCGTGCCACGTGTCGACGTATCATAGGCGCCTTCTGTCCAGTGAGTGGATGACATCTGTCCCAACGATGAGCCGACACGTGTTTCCTCTAGCCAATGATGATTTTACACGTGGAAAATCCCCATTGGTCGGGGCTGTTAACGGGTTATCGGATCCAAAACCCGACCCGATAGCTTAACGGCGTTCCGTTACGGTGGATGCCACGTGTTGGTCACCCTTGACGAAAGCACTTCTGTGACGCGCGATTTATCGTCATGGAAGTGGACACTTCCGTGATGATAATTTTGGTAATGTCATGGAACACTTCTACGACAGCACAGGTATGACTATCTTGATTTTGTCATAAATTTGTCATGGATGTACATGCATGACAAAAAACGCGACCTACTGTGACAAACACGTATCATCACGGAAGTGTATTTTTTTGTAGTGTACCTTCATCGTAAGGGGCCGAACTAGTATAAAACTCTCGTGTCCCTTGTCCGGTTTAACCCCTTTAAGCTAACCTGTAGCGATGGCTCCACGACTAAGTCCTTTCACGAGGACATCTGCCATGACAACTCCAGGACACGTCCTCTAATTGATTTTAGCAAAATTTTAGTTACGTGGTTAAACCAGTTTTCACAAATAATACTAGCTACCTACGTCCACAACAAAGATGATGATTCTTGATGCTAAATTAAGTTTTGGGGTGTATGAAAGAAGAGACTTAATTAGAAGTCTCGTCCCCCACACTAAACTTCGTCAAATACGCATGACCCCCTATAAGATCATCCATCTTCGGCACCCTCTTGTGTACACGAGGGTTCATTATTCTCAACCATGGTGGAGCCCAAGGAATTGTTAGCAGATCGTCGACATCCAGAGCTGATCGAAGGTCAGAACTTTGTGAAAAGCAACACCATGTCATTGATGAATTGAACCAAAGCAACACTCGAGAGAAGCATAGAAAGAACAGCAATCCTCACAATCACATGTGATCTAGATCGCAACCTACACCTACTCATATAACTCTTCATGATGCCACTGTTGGGGAACGTAGTATAGAAAACAAAACTTTAACGCCTAAGCACACCCAAAATCAATATGAAGACGCACAATGGGTTGGGATCACGATCGTTACTGTCACCGAGTTACAGTGGAAGATGAACGTGTCGGTGTAGATCATACTTGAAGTCTCTTGAACCGTCGATGAACGATCCCGCGAACTGATGACCCACAAGTGTAGGGGATCTATCGTAGTCCTTTCAATAAGTAAGAGTGTCGAACCCAACGAGGAGCAGAAGGAAATGATAAGAAGTTTTCAGTAAGGTATTCTCTGCAAGCACTATGTCGGTGTACTAGAGTAGGGGTACCCTAGTATCCCGAACTTGTGCACGGGCAGTCGCAGCATCCCGCGGCAAGGCTTGCCGGGCGACCGCCAAGGTCCTCCGTGGTTCCTTTGGGGCCATTCAAGAACAAAGTGTCCAAGTCAAAGAGACAAGACCCCGGCAAGAGGAGCTTGCCGGGAAGGCCAACCAAGGCACTTCAAGACCCAGGCAAGAGGAGCTTGCCGGGAAGGCCAACCAAGGCATCTCAAGGAACTTGCCGCGACGCACCACGCGTCCCGGCAAGGCCCGGTGAGCGACAAGCTCCCGGGCGCGACAAGACAACGACCGCGGCAAGACGCCACTGTGCCCGCGCTCCAGCACATCCACCAACGTGTCGCTCTGGGACCCCTCCAGGTGTATGTGGCGGAAGGCTGTGCAGCTTGCGGTGCGCGGTGGCAAGCGGCGCTGACAAGATCGCCATCGTGGCGAACGGTGGCGTCCCTGGCGGTCCTTTTTTGCACTGTTTAGGCGACACAGACGGGCATTTAAGGCCCTTGTCCCCTGCCGTCAGGGTTAGGTATGATACACTGTAGCAGGTAGCTGTACCTACTGCAGCACCTTTCCATTTTTACCCTTTACCTCCGTTGCCACCTGTTGGTGACCCCTTGAGCATATAAAAGGAGGCCCGTGTGCAACGTAGAGGGGGGTCGAAGAACACTCACGCTCGGTTTCGTTAGCTGCTGAAGTGTACTGTAGCACTCCGCGCTCCCGAGCAAGAAATCAATACAAACCACAAAGCAGGAGTAGGGTTTTACGCATCCGTGCGGCCCGAACCGGGGTAAATCGCTCGCGTGTAAAACCTCGATCCGCTCTTTGCACGATCTCCGCCCCCGCCGAACCGAAAGGGACTCGGTCCGCCGGTCCCATAGGTGTTTGTGGATCAGCACCCCGGCATCTTTGGCGCGCCAGGTAGGGGGCGTCGAGGTTGTGTGAACCAGATCCGGCGTTCTCGCGAGCTAGATCTTCATCATCTTCATCAACATGCCGCCGAAGAAGAAGGTTTCGGAGGCAGTTGCTCCGTCCGCGCCAAACCCACCATCGCCGGAGCAAACGGCTGATGGGGCGGGCGCCGGCGGAAGAACGCGCGTTGACGAGGGAGCTCACGGTGCTGCCAAGTCCAAGGACAAGGCTGCGCTGCCCACCGGCGGCGTAGCCGGCTCCCACAACGACCGGGCGCACTCCAAGACCTCCGCGTCCGTACATGCACCGCGCCCGTCTCAGGAGGCGCGGGACCGGCAGCATCATGGTACTCACGGTACCATGCGTTTGCTAGATCAAGATCAAGCTGGTGGATCTCGGAGCGCTCAAGACCACCATGCACGCCAACATGCTGGCGCGAGCGAAACACGGTCGCCTGGACGGGACACTGCTCCTTCTAACGTGGTTAGAAGTCCGAGCATATCCCGCTCCTCGCACCATTCGCCACCGCCACCCGCCACTGCAGCAGAAGCTTTGGCGCGAGCTCAGCTGCTCCTAGATTACCCTCCAACGGCGGACAAGATCGACGACTGGAGGGCTACCATCCAGAGTCTCATCGGCTTTGCCAACAGCGACACTCCACGGCAGCCGAGCACGTCGCAGCCGCGGCAGGCCAGCCAGGCACGAGCCGGTGACGACAAGACCGGTGGGGGTGCAACTACTGTGCACTCTCCGCCCCGAAGGCCAAGATCGCCGACTCGCCGGATCCATCTCGACAGCGATTCCACCGCGTCATCAGATCCGCGAGCTCATCGCGATCAGCGCCAAGTTCTTCAAGAACGGCAACAAGAAGACGCTCGTACTCGCATCGAGCGCCGAAGAGAAGCGCGGCGTCAATCAGACCAGCGCGCTGGGCCCTCTGTCGACATGCATGCGCCAGGGGAACCAGGCGACTTGCCGTACGCGGTAGGTTGCCCTGCGTTCACCCGTGAGCTGCGGCAAGTCCAGTGGCCCAGTACGAAGAATTTCAAACCAGATGTACCAGAGAAGTACGACGGTAAGTCGCATCCGTCGGAGTTGCTCAGCATCTACACCATCGCGGTGCAGGCTGCTGGGGGCAGGACGACAAGATCCTTGCCAACTACTTCCCGTTGGTGCTCAAGCCCAACGTCAGGTCCTGGCTCATGCACTTGCCGGACAACTCCATATCCTCCTGGGCAGACCTATGCCATCAGTTTGTCGGCGCCTTTACAGGCAGCCACAAACCTCATGGCCAAGAGAGTGATCTTCATCTGCTCGTCCAGAAGGAAGGAGAGCCCCTACGCAAGTACATTCAGAGGTTCAGCCGTGTACAGTACAACATCCCAGACGTCCACCCCGCCGCGGTCATCGGCGCGTTTCATCAGAACGTGCATAACCGCAGGATGCGGGAGGAGATGGCGATGTGCAGGATCAGAGACGTCAGTGAGCTATATGCCCTGGCCGACAAGTGTGCACGCGCTGAGGAAGGGAGGAGACTCCCCGGAGAGAATGCAGGAGCAGGAGGATCTGACAGCGAGGATGCTGCCCCGGCAAAGAAGAACCGGCGGCGGAACAGGAAGAAGAAAGGCAAAGAGGTGCTGGTCGTTGAGCAGTCCGGCAACGAAGGTGGCGCCACGCAGGCCAAAGTTGGTAGCTCCGGCAAGGAGGTTGCCGCGTGCGCCAACTGCCAGGCTGTGGCGGTCGCCGACAAGCAGGACGGCTCCGACAAGCAGTATTGCAAGATTCACCGCACCAAGGGCCATGACCTCCAAAGCTGCAAGAAGGTCGAGCAGCTTGTCCAGCAGCAAAAAGCTAAGTACGAGCGACGCGACAAGGAGAGGGCCCAAGGAGGTGCTGGAGAGGGCCCAAGGAGAGGGCCCAAGGACGCGACAAGGAGAACGCCGCGGCAAGGCCAAGCAGCGGCAAGGAGATAGACCTCCCCGCGGCCGCGACAACGATGGAGACGACGACGACGAAGATATGGATGATGTTGAGACCAGTGAGCAGGAGTTTCAGAAAGCCACAGAGGTCTTGTGCGTTGACGGCGGTGCTTCTCTGCATACTTCGCACCGCCAACTCAAACAGTGGGTGCGGGAAGTCAATGCAGCAGAACCACCCATCGAATCGCGCAAGCTTCTGAAGTGGTCCAGCACGCCTATCATCTTTGACATTGAGGACCACCCTGATCGCACAACTGCGGTCGGGTGTTTGCCGATGTTGGTTTCACCAACCATCCGCAATCTCAAGGTCACCAAGATGCTAGTTGACGGCGGGGCCGGCTTGAACCTGATCTCCTCCGCTGTACTCCAGAAACTCCAGATCCTTGACAGCGAGCTCGAAGAGACCGGCACATTCCAAGGAATCAATCCAGGAAGGAGCAAGCCGAAGGGGAAGGTCACGCTGCCAGTAACATTTGGCAGCGAGCTGAACTTCAGGACTGAGAGGGTCACATTTGACGTTGCCGATATTCCATTGCCTTACAATGGGATACTTGGCCGTCCAGCACTCGCCAAGTTCATGGCGGCCTCTCATTACGCATATAACATGCTGAAGATGCCAGGCCCGATAAGCGTCATCTCTGTCCCCGGCGACAAGAAGGATGCTCTTATCTGTGCCGACAAGGTTTACCGGGAAGCAGCAGCCGCAGCAGATCACAAGTCACTTGCCGCTGAAGCTCCCGGGGGGAAGAAGACCAAGTCCAGCAAGAGTTCTGATGCCCACTCCGGCAAGCGCACCTCTTCGGAGTGCTGCGCTGCCGTCGAGGACGCACCATCGAGCTCCACCGGCAAGTGTAAGAAGACGATGGCAGCTCCGCCAGAGACGAAAAAGGTGCCCGCCAAGGAGGACGGCACTGGTGGTACCTTCACCATCAGTGCCACTCTCGACCCCAAATAGGAAAGCGCGCTTGTTGCTTTCCTGCGGGCGAATGTCGACGTGTTTGCGTGGCAGCCGTCTGACATCCCCGGTGTTCCCAGGAAAGTGATTGAGCACCACCTTGCCGTTTGTCCTCATGCGCGGCCCGTCAAGCAGAAGGTCAGGAAGCAGGCAGTGGAGCGCCAAGAATTCATTGCAGAAGAAATCAAGAAACTGGAAGCAGCAGGCCTTGTCAGAGGAGTGCTCCATCCCACGTGGTTGGCCAATCCTGTAGTTGTGCGCAAGGCGAATGGGAAATGGAGACTTTGTATCGATTTTACCGATGTTAACAAAGCTTGTCCCAAAGACCCATTTCCTTTGCCGCGCATTGACCAGATTGTTGACTCCACAGCCGGATGTGATTTGCTTTCATTTCTTGACGCATACTCAGGATATCATCAGATCTTCATGGCAGAAGAAGATGAGGAGAAGACCGCATTTATTACTCCATGTGGCACGTACTGTTTCGTACGGATGCCTTTCGGATTAAAAAATGCTGGTTCAACATTTGCAAGAGTAGTCCATGTCGCTCTTGAGCCGCAAATACACAGAAATGTGGAGGCCTACATGGATGATATAGTAGTCAAGAGCAAGGACAGAGCAACCCTGATACAAGATTTAGAGGAGACCTTTGCAAATCTGCGCAAGATCAGCCTCAAGCTCAACCCAGAGAAGTGTGTGTTTGGATTTCCTTCTGGCAAGCTTCTCGGGTTCTTCGTGTCTCAGCGGGGAATTGAAGCCAATCCTGACAAGATCAAGGCCATTGAGCAGATTGAAGCACCAAAGCGCGTCAAGGATGTACAAAGACTTGCCGGTTGCGTGGCTGCTCTCAGCAGGTTTATCTCTAGGTCTGCTGAGCGCGCCCTGCCATTTTTCAAATTATTGAAAAAGGCAGGTCCAATGAAATGGACTCCGGAAGCGGAGGCTGCGCTGCAAGACTTGAAGAGATACCTGTCCTCCCCTCCAATACTTGTCGCACCTAGGCCCCAAGAGAAGTTGCTGCTGTACATAGCGGCAACCAATCAAGTGGTTAGTGCTGTGTTAGTAGCAGAGAGGGAGGCAGATGATGAGCCAGCAACCACGGCAAGCGCACCCAGCGACAAGCAGGGGGCTTCCCCGGCAAGCTCTAGTCCCGACAAAGATGAATCTGCGCAGATGCAAGAGAAGATACAGAAGAGAATGGTGCAGCGCCCAGTTTACTTTGTTAGTTCCCTTCTGCAGGGAGCTAGGTCAAGGTACTCTGGTGTGCAGAAGTTGCTTTTCGGCCTTCTCATGGCCTCGAGAAAGCTGCGCCATTACTTCCAAGCACACGAGATCACTATTGTCACTCGCTTTCCGCTGAAGAGGATACTGCAGAATCCAGAAGCGGCAGGCAGGATTGTTGAGTGGGCACTGGAACTGTCAAGCTTTGGCCTCAAGTTTGAGAGCACTTCAACTATCCAGAGCAGAGCATTGGCAGAATTCATAGCAGAATGGACACCAACACTAGATGAAGAAATTCCAGAGACGAGCATCCCCGTCGATGAAGCAAGCAAAGAGTGGCTGATGTACTTTGATGGTGCCTTTTCGCTGCAAGGCGCCGGCGCTGGCGTGCTGCTTGTCACACCCACCGGAGAGCACCTCAAGTACGTAGTCTAGATGCACTTTCCCAAGGAGCAAGCAACAAACAATACTGCAGAGTATGAGGGCTTGCTTGCCGGTCTCAGGATCGCGGCGGACCTTGGGATCAAGAAGCTCATTGTCAGGGGTGACTCACAGCTGGTCGTCCGCCAAGTAAACAAGAGTTATCAGAGTCCGTTGATGGAAGCTTACGTCGACGAAGTGAGAAAGCTAGAAGAGCACTTTGACGGCTTACAAATGGAACATGTTCCAAGAGCTCAGAACGCCATTGCAGATGGCCTGTCAAAGCGCGCCGCACTTAAGTTACCTGTGGAACCAGGGATCTTTGTGCTCAAGCTGACTCAACCGTCCATGACGCCATCAACTGGACAGAGCAAGAAGAGGAAGTTGGTTTCTGGTGACTATTTGCCGGCAGAGCTTCCCGAAGCCGCCGCCAAGAAGGTCCCCAAGATCAACGCCAAAAGTGCTGAGGAGCAGTCTGCTCCGGCAAACCCCAGGGTTTGTTCTGTTGAAGCAGAAGCTCCCGACAAGTTTTGCTCCGGCAAGCTTGCCAGGGAACGTCGCGCTCCGGCAGAGCCGCAGGTTCTCGCCGTAGAAGCGGATGTTCCCGCAGCAGTCCCCAAGATCAACGCCAAAAGCGCTGAGGAGCAGTCTACTCCGGCAAACCCCAGGGTTTGTTCCGTTGAAGCAGAAGCTCCCGACAAGTTTTGCTCCGGCAAACTTGCCGGGGAACGTCGCGCTCCGGCAGAGCCGCAGGTTCTTGCCGTAGAAGCGGACGTTCCCGCAGCCGCAAATTTGCCTTTAGTCCTTGTTGTCGAGCCACAAGCTCCAGCATGGGCGCAGCAGATTGTCCGTTTCCTTCAGACAGGAGAACTTCCCGAAGAGCAAGAAGAAGCGGAAAGAGTAGCCCGGCAGTCAAGTATGTACCAGTTTGTCGACAAGACACTGTACAGAAGAAGACTCAACGGTGTGAAATTGAAGTGTATTCACCGGGAAGACGGACAAAAGCTGTTGGCAGAGATACATGGAGGCATATGTGGTCACCACATTGGCGCAAGAGCACTTGTCAGCAAAGCATTCCGGCAAGGTTTCTTCTGGCCAACAGCCCTCCAGGATGCAACTGCACAAGTAACCAAGTGTGAAGCGTGCCAGTTCCATTCCAAGAAGATACACCAACCAGCTCAAGCTCTCCAGACGATCCCTTTATCCTGGCCATTTTCGGTCTGGGGGCTCGACATCCTCGGCCCCTTTCCCCGAGCTGTCGGGGGCTTTGAGTACTTGTACGTTGCAATCGACAAGTTCACAAAGTGGCCGGAAGTGGAACCAGTGAGGAAGGTGACAGCACAGTCAGCAGTCAAGTTCTTCAGGTCGATTGTTTGCCGCTTCGGGATCCCTAACAGGATAATCACCGACAACGGTACAAAATTCACGAGCCGCACCTTCATGCAATACGTCCAAGATCTTGGCGCCAAGGTCTGCTTCGCTTCTGTTGCTCACCCGAGAAGCAACGGTCAAGCGGAGAGGGCAAATGCTGAAGTGCTGCGCGGGCTCAAGACCAGAACTTTTGACAGGCTGCACAAGTGCGGAAGAAACTGGATCGAGGAGCTGCCGGTGGTTCTTTGGTCGATCAGGACGACGCCAAATCGAGCCACTGGACAGACACCTTTCACTCTAGTCTATGGAGCAGAGGCAGTTATCCCCACGGAACTCGTATACGGGTCACCTCGAGTGCTCGCTTA
Source organism: Triticum urartu (assembly GCF_003073215.2). NCBI lineage: Eukaryota > Viridiplantae > Streptophyta > Magnoliopsida > Poales > Poaceae > Triticum > Triticum urartu. Next base: position 702,824,398 of record NC_053023.1, read on the forward strand.
TGATGAGCTTGAGCAAGAGCAGCTGCGACAAGATGACGCACTGCTCCTTGAGGAAGATCGTCTTCAGGCTGCTGTGCGAGCTGCTCGCTACCAGCAAGCTTTGCGCCGCTACCATAGCCGCAAAGTTAACGCCAGAAGTCTCAAGGAAGGCAACCTTGTTCTTCGGCAAGTTCAGTCCGCCAAGAATTCCAACAAGTTGACGCCAAAGTGGGAAGGCCCTTACCGGGTGAAACGTGTCACTAGGCCTGGCGCTGTCCGCCTTGAGACCGAAGATGGCATTCCGGTGAGCAACTCCTGGAACATTGAGCATCTTCGTAAGTTTTACCCGTAAGGCGCGGTTGTCGGAACCTGTTCCGGCAACCACCTTTTGTACAAGTCTTGCCGTTGTTGCATGTAATCCTTTGTACAAAGCCGGGCGCAGACCCCGTGCATAAGTAAAGCTCATGTGCTCCGCACATTTTGTCGATTTCATGCTTTCTATTTTTGGCATATATGATCTGACATTTTGTGCAGCACCTATTCCACGGTAAGCAATAACGAGCCGTCAAGGCCCATATCTGTATTGTCTCTTCTTTCTTTTTGAAAGCAAGGTTCCCCTCGCCCACAAGTTTGCCGGGGGGGAAAGGAGAAGATGATGGTATGGACCAGGCGTCGTTCAAGAAAGTTTCGCCTTGCCGGGAAGCAAACAACAGAAAAGCTAAGTTGCCAAAGTTTGAGCAATCAAATTTTTTAAGTTTTAAGTTATCTCCCTTGAACGATCGCACTTTGTATGGAAAACCCGTGCGTGGAGGAACCAACTCGTAGCTAATTGCGCCCTTACTTTGTTTCGAGTCCGCTCAGCAATTTAAGTGAGCCGCTAGCGCCCTTACTTTGTTTCGAGTACGCTCAGCAACTTAAGTGAGCTGCAACTAGTTGTGACAAGGTTTCTTGCCGGTAGCGGCACCGCCAGCAGGCTGCTGACGTCCCGCACTCAGCGCTCGCAGCTCTGGTGCCTGCACCGGCAAGTTCCCTAAAAGCGTAGGGAAAAAAGACATACAAAGGGAGGAGTCAAGTAAAGGGAATAACGTTGCAATCATTACCCAGAATAAAGCTATATTACAAAGATAGCTTGTCGTAGCTCTAATAGATTGTTTTCATGACATGGCAAATAGCGACAAGGAAAGAAGAAATGGGCGGCCTAATCTACGCGATCGCCTTCGACCCTCTTGATCCCGCTCACCTTGTCCACAATGGGTGCGACAAGGGCCTTGAGCTCCTCCAGATCAACTTCCGGCGGCAAGGTCCTGAGGATGTTGGTGAGGCGGAGGCCCGGATTGCGGAAGGCCACCTTCATCAACACTTTCTGAAGAGCTCCCGCGCAAATCTTCCGCGACTCGTCGGCCAGCTGCTTGGGGATCCTTTCCCGGAGCCGCTGAAGGGCCGTCGCCACGCCCTTGAAGAACAGGACGAGCTTGGTGCTGGGTTGGAGGTTGTCGTCGGAGGGATACCCGAGATCTTCCATCCCCAGCTGCGCCAGCTCCTTGTCGATATCCGTGGCGGCGTTCACAAGACTCTCCGTCCAGTGCGTCACAGTCTCCCTGAAAGCGTTTTGGGCGGTGGCAGCACTCTCCAGCAGCGCCTTGTCGGCCTTGATTTCCTCCTTCAAGGCCGCCTCCCGCTTCTTGGCGCTGTCCAGGGTCTTGGTCAAAGTGGTTAGCTTCAACTCAAGATCCACGTTGGAGACCTTGGCGGCGCTGAGCTCCTTGCCCTTCTCGGAGAGGTCGGCCTCCAGCCGCGCCACCTTCGTCTTCAACTCCTCCTTGGCGGCCTCGGCGGCGGCGGCGGCGCCCTCTGCTTGTTTGAGGGCTCCACTGAGCTTTCCCTCGCGCACGGCAAGCTCCTCCTCGTGGGCATCGAGATTGACCTTCCGCTACGCCAGCTCGCCCTCCTCCGCGGCTAGCTTCACAGCGGCAAGTCGCTGCCGCTCCTCGACTTCGGCCTTCTCGAGGAGGAAGGCCTTCTGCGCCTCAGCGAGCTGCTCCCGCTCCTCCGCCAGATTTCGGAGGGCATCCCGATGGAAACCCCCGAGCTCCTCCGTGCGCTTTTCAATGTCTGCTCCCGCCTTCGTGACAAGCGCCTCACGGGACTCCAGCTTGGCTTGCCGCGCGCGGTAGAGCGACATCAGCTTCCGCAGCAGCCACTCTTCTTCGGGCTCGTTGCTGCTGCTGCTTGGCGCGTCGACCAGCGTCAACCCCGCGGAGGCAAGCACTTCTCCGTCGAAGATCTCCCCCTCGACCGGCGCCCTGGAGCTTGACGCCCAGGGGAGGTTGATGAAGACGCCTTCGCCGGCCTTCAAGTAAATGCCCGGCTGGGGCACCTCGGTGCTTGGCGCTGCGGCTTCGGCGGACGGGTCGGCGGTCGGTGTAGCGCCTGGCGCTCCTGCGGCCTCTGGGTCGTCAGTACGATCGCCAGATCCCTCGCCAGTCGCCGCGGCGCCAGCCTTGGCGGCCTCGGCGCCGGCGGGATCACCCGCGCCGGCTACGTCCTCGGCGGCGACCTCGATCTCCATCCGCTCTGCAGCAGATGGGTCTGACAGCCAGCAAGGGGAGAAGAGTCAAGCAAAATCCAGCAAAAACTCAAGAAGATCAAAAGAAGAAGAACCCAAGGGGAGTTTTGAAGCAAGAGGAGTACCTGCACCAGGCTCTACAGTAGTGGTCTCCGCCGTCGGGGGGCCGCTGGTGCTGTCCCTTGCCGGAGAACCCTCCCTTGCCGGAGACTTCTCCCTTACCGGGAAGCCCTCCCTTGCCGGAGAGTTCTCCCTTGTCGGGGAATTCTCCCTTGGCTCCTGGTGGGGCTGCTCGGCTCCTACACAAGTCAACAAGCAGATATCAGCAAAGACAAGTACCCATGTGCGCCTCGCAGCGGAAAGAAAATCAAACACTTACGCTGGGGGCTGCCCTGGAGAAAAGTCTCCGGGTCCGGCAAGGTTGTCTCGGGCGCGCCACCTGCTGTCGCAGTAGGCTCGTCCTCGATGACGATCACCGGGACCTTAGCTCTCTTTGCCGCTCTCTGGGCCAGAGTCCTAAAGAGGAACAAGTTCAGAGAAAAGCAAGTGAGAAACAAGACAAACAGCAAGAACTGAAGAACTACAAGTACAGCAAGAGAAGCTTACTCTTCTTCTTCTTCCTCGTCGGAGCTTAACGCGGAGAAGTCGAAGCCCGGCGCGCGCCCGGCGCGAGGAGGCGGAGGAGAAGCTTCCCTTGGACACTTGGCGGGAGCAGTGGCGGCGGTCTGAGACGACCCCGCCCCGGCTACCGGCGCGGCATGAGCAGCGGCAGGAACTGAAGCGGTGGTCCGGCTAGACTCCGCTCCAGTTGCCGTCGCAGCCTGAGGCGCTCCCGCGGCAACGGTGTTTGCCGCGGTGGAGCGTGTCACGCGGCGTGGCAACTGTTGACCCGCTTGCCGCTCCGCCACGTCACCGGCCTTGCGGAGACGCCTTCTTGGTGGGAATGGAGGCTCTGCTTGCGGTGGGCTGTCTGAAGACGAGGTGGAAGAGGAGTTGATTTCCAACGAGCCGCTCGTATCCTTGGCGGGCTCGCTCGGCTCGGTGCCACGCCCGGCAAGCTCCTTCTTGCCGGCGGGCTCCCCTCGCTCGGCACGGCTTGCCGCCTCTGCTGCGTCTGCCTCCTCCACCGTGAACCCAAACTCGCCCGTGGCTGCGGCTGCCGCTGCCTCCTCCAGCCTAGTGGCGATGAGCGCCATCTCCGCATCCGTGGTGTCGCGGGTGAGGCCGTCCTTCTCGTCGAGGCGGATTGGCACTTCCGCCAAGTCGTCAAAGAATTGCTGCACGACCTCGTCTGCGGGCTCCTGCCAAGTTGGCACGATCCCGTGCGAGTCGCACTCCGGCATCATTGCACGGATGCGGTCGAGCGAGGAATTGTTGCACAGCGGAACGACGCCCCCCGGCAACCTGAACACCTCGGGATGTTGGGGGTCATACTTGAAGAGCTCCTGCAGCATCGCATTGAGCTCCAGGACTGTGAAGTTGTAATTGAGGCCCGGCCACAGCCTCATGATGTTTGCCGCGTTCTTGAACTCCCAAGTGGGCCTCCCCCATTCCTGCAGGGGGGCGATGCGGCGGCGAAGGAAGTCTGCGCCAACAGCGCCAACAGTAAGCCCGGCAAGCCTGAGGCGCAGGATCCTGGTGACGGCAATCTTCAGCCTCTCGTCTTCCGGGGCCACGTCACTCCAATCGCTGCCGCGTGCTACTGGGGTTCGGCGCTGGGTGGTGAATGGCTGCGGGCTCTCCTCGTCAATCCAGCACCAATCTGCCCTCCACTCCTCCCACTTGCTGCGAAATTCTCCCTCCAGATACGTTTCCTTCTTGCCGGCCCTTGAGATCCAGGCGATTCCGCTGGATAGAGATTCTCCTCTCTCTACTCGGGGTATGAAGAAGTGGCGGAAGAGGGCTACGTTGGGGAGGACTCCGAAAAAGTTTTCGCAGAGGTGTGCGAAAACTGCCATCGTCAGAACGGCATTGGGGTTGAAGTCAAGGAGGTGGAATCTGTAGGTATTCATGATGTCGCAGAAGAATTCAGAGAAAGGCGGGCAGAGCCCGCAGTAGAAGAACAGAGCAAAGAAGGGATATCCGTTTGGGGCTTTCTTCCAAGCGGCGGCGGGGAGTACCTTTGTGCGCGGATGCGCGCGCGTCTCCGCCGACCAAAAAAGGTAATAGTTCTCCCTCAACTCCTTCGCGCCAAGCTTGGGGGGGAAGACGACTCGCTCCTTCCGCAGCGCCGCGAGCCGCTGCGCCTCGGTCGACTTCACGGCCTTCCCCTTGTCGGCTTTTGGAGCCATGGCGGAAGCAGTGGAGGAGGTCGACGGCGTTGGTGGTGCTGGTGGCGATGTGGGGGTGGAGCGCTGCTCTCTCTCTCTCTCAGCTTTGGGAAGGCGAGGGAGCGGCGGAGATTTCTGAGATTGGAACGGCAACGGGCAAGTGGGCGAACTGCCCCTGTTTCCCCTGCTTATAAAGAGGGAGGGGGCGGACGTTCCGCATTTCCTAATAAAGAAACCACCCACGTCCTCTCCCACGATGCCGCATTCAACGCGTGCCGTTCGGGGAGGGCGCGGTGGATACGGAGTAAGATACGGCGTAACCTAGGCCGCGCGTGCCCGTGCCCTGTTTTGGGCCTGGCCCAACAGCGCTCGGCACCGTGTATGGCCCAGGCCCGGGGGCTCCTGTCGGTGTACTAGAGTAGGGGTACCCTAGTATCCCGAACTTGTGCACGGGCAGTCGCAGCATCCCGCGGCAAGGCTTGCCGGGCGACCGCCAAGGTCCTTCGTGGTTCCTTTGGGGCCATTCAAGAACAAAGTGTCCAAGTCAAAGAGATAAGACCCCGGCAAGAGGAGCTTGCCGGGAAGGCCAACCAAGGCACTTCAAGACCCCGGCAAGAGGAGCTTGCCGGGAAGGCCAACCAAGGCATCTCAAGGAACTTGCCGGGGCGCACCACGCGTCCCGGCAAGGCCCGGTGAGCGACAAGCTCCCGGGCGCGACAAGACAACGACCGCGGCAAGACGCCACTGTGCCCGCGCTCCAGCACATCCACCAACGTGTCGCTCTGGGACCCCTCCAGGCGTACGTGGCGGAAGGCTGTGCAGCTTGCGATGCGCGGTGGCAAGCGGTGCTGACAAGATCGCCATCGTGGCGAATGGTGGCGTCCCTGGCGGTCCTTTTTGCACTGTTTAGGCGACACAGACGGGCATTTAAGGCCCTTGTCCCCTGCCGTCAGGGTTAGGTATGATACACTGTAGCAGGTAGCTGTACCTACTGCAGCACCTTTCCATTTTTACCCTTTACCTCCGTTGCCACCTGTTGGTGACCCCTTGAGCATATAAAAGGAGGCCCGTGTGCAACGTAGAGGGGGGTCGAAGAACACTCACGCTCGGTTTCGTTAGCTGCTGAAGTGTACTGTAGCACTCCGCGCTCCCGAGCAAGAAATCAATACAAACCACAAAGCAGGAGTAGGGTTTTACGCATCCGTGCGGCCCGAACCTGGGTAAATCTCTCGCGTGTATCGCCTCGATCCGCTCTTTGCACAATCTCCACCCCCGCCGAACCGAAAGGGACTCGGTCCGCCGGTCCCATAGGTGTTCGTGGATCAGCACCCCGGCACACTGAAATTATCGGTAACAGATAGTTTTGTGATAAGATAATTTGTAACGGGTAATAAGTAATAAAAGTAAATAATGTGCAGCAAGATGGCCCATTCCTTTTGTAGCAAAGGACAAGCCTGGACAAACTCTTATATAAAGGAAAGCGTTCCTGAGGACACATGGGAATTATCGTCAAGCTAGTTTTCATCACGTTCATATGATTCACGCTCGGTACTTTGATAATTTGATATGTGGGTGGACCGATGCTTGGGTACTGCCCTTCCTTGGACAAGCATCTCACTTATGATTAACCCCTATTGCAAGCATCCGCAACTACAACAGAAGTATTAAGGTAAACCTAACCATAGCATGAAACATATGGATCCAAATCAGCCCCTTACGAAGCAATGCATAAACTAGGGTTTAAGCTTCTGTCACTGTGGCAACCCATCATCTACTTATTACTTCCCAATGCCTTCCTCTAGGCCCAAAAAATGGTGAAGTGTCATGTAGTCGACGTTCACATGACACCACTAGAGGAAAGACAACATACATCTCATCAAAATATAGAACAAATACCAAATTCACATGACTACTTATAGCAAGACATCTCCCGTGTCCTCGGGAACAAATGTAACTACTCACAAATCATATTCATGTTCATAATCATAGGGGTATTAATATGCATAATGGATCTGAACATATGATCTTCCACCGAATAAACCAACTAGCATCAACTACAAGGAGTAATCAACACTACTAGCAATCCACAGGTACCAATCTGAGGCTTTGGGACAAAGATTGGATACAAGAGATGAACTAGGGTTTGAGATGAGATGGTGCTGGTGAAGATGTTGATGGAGATTGACCCCCTCCCGATGAGAGGATAATTGGTGATGACAATGGTGATGATTTCCCCCTCCCGGGGGGAAGTTTCCCCGGCAGAATAGCTCCGTCGGAGCCCTAGATTGGTTCCGCCAAGGTTCCGCCTCGTGGCGGCGTGGTTTCGTCCCGTGAGATAGCTTATGATTTTTTCCTCGACGAAAGACTCCATATAGCCAAAGATGGGCATCAGAGGGCTGACAAGGGGCCCACGAGGTAGGGGGCGCGCCCCCCACCCACGTGGACGGTGGGTGGCCCCCTTCTGGTACTTCTTTCGCCCAATATTTTTTATATATTCTGAAACGTGCTCCAGTGAAATTTCAGGACTTTTGGAGATGTGCAGAATAGGTCTCTAATATTTGCTCCTTTTCCATCCCAGAATTCCAGCTGTCGGCATTCCCCCTCTTCATGTAAACCTTGTAAAATAAGAGAGAATAGGCATAAGTATTGTGACATAATGTGAAATAACAGCCCATAATGCAATAAATATCGATATAAAAGCATGATGCAAAATGGACGTATCAACTCCCCCAAGCTTAGACCTCGCTTGTCCTCAAGCGAAAGCCGAAATCGAAAAATATGTCCACATGTTTAGAGATAGAGGTGTCGATAAAATAAAATACGGACATGAGGGCATCATGATCACTCTTAGAGCAATTGCTAAAGTAACAATTCATTCACAGTTTCAAGTATGAATCATAAACTTCATTGAAAACTAACAAATTGTATCTCAGTCATTGAAGCAATTGCAATCTATCATAACATCAGAAAGAATCAATATAAGAGCTTTTCAGCAAGTCCACATACTCAACTATCATTTAGTCTTTCACAATTGCTAACACTCACGCAATATTTATGGGTATGAAGTTTTAGCCAGACACTGAGAAAGATAGGGGCTTATAGTTTTGCCTCCCAACTTTTTACCTCAAGGGTAATGTCAACAATAATAGTTCATGAAAACTCACATCCAATTAGCTATATATATCAGGATCTTTCCAACACATTGTGCTTACCAAAGGATAAAATGTAAAATAGGAAAGGTGAAGATCACCGTGACTCTTGTATGAGGTATAAGACAAGAATAAAAGATAGGCCCTTCGCAGAGGGAAGCAGAGGTTGTCATGTGCTTTTATGGTTGGATGCACAAAATCCTAATGCGAAAGAACATCACTTTATATTGTCACTTGTGATATGGACCTTTATTATGCAGTCCATCACTTTTATTTCTTCCACATCACAAGATCGTATAAAGCTTATTTTCTCCACACTAATAAATCATACATATTTAGAGAGCAATTTTTATTGCTTGCAACAATGACAACTTACTTGAAGGATCTTACTCAATCCACAGGTAGATATGGTGGACTCTCATGGCAAAACTGGGTTTAAGGATATTTGGAAGCACAAGTAGTATCTCTACTTGGTGCAAAGAATTTGGCTAGCATGAGAGGGAAAGGCTAGCTCAGCATGTTGGATGATCCATGGCAATATAATTTATTCCAGATGTAAGAAAACATAACCCATTACGTTGTCTTCCTTGTCCAACGTCAACTCTTTAGCATGTCATATTTTAATGAGTGCTCACAATCATAAAAGATGTCCAAGATAGTATATTTATATGTGAAAACCACTCTTTCTTTATTACTTCCTATTAATTGCAACGATGACCAAAACTATGTTTGTCAACTCCCAACAATTTTTATTCATCATACTCTTTATATGTGAAGTCATTACTCTCTATAAGATCCATATGATCTCTTTAATTCTTTTTATTCTTTATCCTTTATTTTATTCCCTCAAGATCATAGCAAGATAATCAAGCCTTTGACTCAACACTTATCTTTATTATATAAAGCTCACGGACTCGATTAAATAGAAGGATCATAAAGCAAAACTCAAAACTAGATCATACTAAAACTTTATTATACTAGATCAAGATATTACCAACAGGATCGAACTAAGAAAACGGTAAAGATAGGAGTGTGATACGTCCATTTTGCATCATGCTTTTATATCGATATTTATTGCATTATGGGATGTTATTACACATTATCTCACAATACTTATGCCTATTCTCTCTTATTTTACAAGGTTTACATAAAGAGGGAGAATGCCGGCAGTTGGAATTCTGGGTTGGAAAAGGAGCAAATATTATAGACCTATTCTGCAAAGCTCCAAAAGTTCTGAAACTTCATGGAAGTTATTTCCAGAATATATAAAAAATACTGAGCGCAAGAAGTACCAGAGGGGGGCCACCCACCAGCCACGATGGTGGGGGGCGCGCCCTACCCCCCTGGGCGCGCCCCCTGCCTCGTGGGCCCCTGGTGGCCCTCCGATGCCCATCTTCTGCTATATGGAGTCTTTTGTTAAGGAAAAAATCATAAGCAAGCTTTCGGGACGAAACTCTGCCGCCACGAGGCAGAACCTTGGCGGAACCAATCTAGGGCTCCGACGGAGCTGTTCTGCCGGGGAAACTTCCCTCCAGGAGGGGGAAATCATCACCATCATCATCACCATCGTCATCACCAAAGATCCTCTCATCGGGAGGGGGTCAATCTCCATCAACATCTTCACCAGCACCATCTCATCTCAAACCCTAGTTCATCTCTTGTATCCAATCTTTGTATCCAAACCTCAGATTGGTACGTGTGGGTTGCTAGTAGTGTTGATTACTCCTTGTAGTTGATGCTAGTTGGTTTACTTGGTGGAAGATTATATGTTCAGATCCATTATGCATATTAATACCCCTCTGATTATGAACATGAATATGCTTTGTGAGTAGTTACGTTTGTTCCTAAGGACATGGGAGAAGTCTTACTATTAGTAGTCATGTGAATTTGGTATTCGTTCGATATTTTGATGAGATGTATGTTGTTATCCCTCTAGTGGTGTCATGTGAACGTCCACTACATGACACTTCACCATTGTTTGGGCCTAGAGGAAGGCATTGGGAAGTAATAAGTAGATGATGGGTTGCTAGAGTGACAGAAGCTTAAACCCTAGTTTATGCGTTGCTTCGTAAGGGGCTGATTTGGATCCATATGTTTCATGCTATGGTTAGGTTTACCTTAATACTTCTGTTGTAGTTGCGGATGCTTGCAATGGGGGTAATCATAAGTGGGATACTTGTCCAATTAAGGACAGCACCCAAGCACCGGTCCACCCACATATCAAATTATCAAAGTACCGAACGCGAATCATATGATCGTGATGAAAACTAGCTTGACGATAATTCCCATGTGTCCTCGGGAGCGCTTTCCTTCATATAAGAGTTTGTCCAGGCTTGTCCTTTGCTACAAAAAGGATTGGTCCATCTTGTTGCACCTTATTTACTTTTATTACTTGCTACTCGTTACAAATTACCTTATCACAAAACTATCTGTTACTGATAATTTCAGTGCTTGCAGAGAACACCTTGCTAAAAACCACTTATCATTTCCTTCTGCTCCTCGTTGGGTTCGACACTCTTACTTACCGAGAGGACTATGATAGATACCCTATACTTGTGGGTCATCAAGACTATTTTTTGGCGCCGTTGCCGGGGAGTGAAGCGGCTTTGGTAGGTGGAATTTGGAAAGGAAAAATTTATATAGTGTGCTGAAATTTATTGTCACTTGCTATTATGGAAAGTAATCCTTTGAGGGGCTTGTTCGGGATATCTTCACCCTGACCGGTAGAGCAAATAGTTGCTCCTCAACCTACTGGACCTACTGAAAATGAAAATGTTTACTTCGAAATTCCTTCGGCTATGATAGAGAAACTGCTAGCTAATCCTTTTGTAGGAGATGGAACATTGCATCCCGACTTACACTTAATCTATGTGGATGAAGTTTGTGGATTATTTAAGCTTGCATGTATGCCCAATGATGTTATCAAGAAGAAGGTCTTCCATTTATCTTTGAAGGGAGATGCATTGACTTGGTATAGGCTATGTGATGATATGGGATCATGGGACTATAAGCGATTGAAATTGGAATTTCACCAGAAGTTTTATCCTATGCATCTTGTTCATCGTGATCGTAATTATATATATAATTTTTGGCCTCGTGAAGGAGAAAGCATCGCTCAAGCTTGGGGGAGGCTTAAGTCAATGTTATATTCATGCCCCAATCATGAGCTCTCAAGAGAAATGATTATTCAAAAAAATTATGCTCGGCTTTCTGACAACAATCGCTCCATGCTCGATACTTCTTGTACTGGTTCCTTTATGATGAAGACTATTGAATTCAAATGGAATTTATTGGAGAGAATTAAATGCAACTCTGAAGATTGGGATCTCGACGAAGGTAAGGAGTCAGGTATAACGCCTAAGTTTGATTGTGTTAAATCTTTTATGGATACCGATGTTTTCCGTAAATTTAGCACCAAATATGGACTTGACTCTGAGATAGTAGCTTCTTTCTGTGAATCCTTTGCTACTCATGTTGATCTCCCTAAGGATAAGTGGTTTAAATATAATCCTCCCATTGAAGTAAAAGTAGTTGCACCTATTAAAGTTGAAGAAAAGACTATCACTTATAATGATCCTATTGTTCCTACTGCTTATGTTGAGAAACCACCTTTCCCTATTAGAATAAAGGATCATGCTAAAGTTTCAACTGTAGTCAACAAAAGTAATATTAGGACACACAAACCCCCTGAGCAAGTTAAAGTTGAACCTAATATTGCTATGGTTAAAGATCTCTTGGCCGACAATATTGATGGGCATGTTATTTACTTCTGTGATGAAGTTGCTAGAATTTCTAGGCCTGATACTAAAAATAAACATAGACATGTGGTAGGCATGCCTGTTATTTCTGTTAAAATAGCAGATCATTGTTATCATGGCTTGTGTGATATGTGTGCTAGTGCAAGTGCAATA